>NC_043000.1:80701759-80731759 GCF_006345805.1 Octopus sinensis
ATAAGGTGGCATTGGCACAACACTTCTGCTGAGCCTGAATCTTTGCTTATGTTACAAATTAAATTGTCATATGTGACCAAGTTTAGTGGTAATTTAAAAGCAGAATGAGCTGTTTGTCCTCCTGGGAGAATGGTGGCAGCAAAGCCTGACAATGGTACAGCAACTGCAAATTTTTTATTGTTGCCTAACTTTGGAGAGAAGCAATATTATTAATGTTTTACCTGTGTTACCAGGAGAGCATCAAGAAAGAAAATTCGTCAGATTTTTTCTGACAATTGTAGAATGCCACACACGCACACACACACACACACACACACACACACACACCACACACACACACACACACAGATACATATACATACAGTATCAAACATGAGATGAAATGGACGTGTGTATGTGTGAGAGAAAGAATGACAGACAGAGTAAGTGAAGGGATGTGTTGTCATGTATACGTACACACATACATAAATAAGGCATACATCGTTCTTGTATGTATGTGTGCGTGTGTGTGAGAGAGAGAGTGCCACTTAGACATCACTCTCTTTCTCTCTCTCTCTCTCTCTCACACACACACACACACACACATGCACATACATACAAAAAGATGTAGGCATATGTATTTATGTATGTATTAATACATGTCAATACACCCCTTCACTCACTCACACACAGACACTCACACCATACATAAATGTATTCAGATGTACATACAAAAACACGTGTGTGTGTGTGACTGACTAGAAATACATAGAGCTGAACATGGCATGAAAAAGAAAATTTTGTAAAATTTTTATGTAAATTAATGAAGTGTGCAAGTTCCAGCAAAATAATGCCCATATTTTTTGGACACCCCATGTTGAATTGCAAAATTTTAATATGATATTTGTGCAATAAAGAAATTAAACCTGGAGTGTGTGTGTGTGTGTGTATGTGTGTGTGTGTGTGGTGTGTGTGTGTGTGTGTGTGTGTGTTGTGTGTGTGTGTGTGTGTGTGGGCATGAGTGTGTGTGCATGTGTGTGTGCGTGTGTGCATGTGTGTGTGTGTGTGTGTGTGTGAAAGAGAGAGAGAGAGAACATTGCAAACAATGAATGAGATGGACAGGGAATGAAAAACTTGTATAAATAAAAGCACGTTGAAAAGTATCTTATACCGAATATTTAAATTTGTGAATTTAGTAAATATTTCTTTCACTAATTTATCGTAGTTGTTTACAAATAGCGAATTAAAACTTGAAATGAAAACATTAAAATTAGATAGGGAGAAAATTCACCGTTTTTATGTCAATACCAGTAGTTGACATTGACAAACCTTTTTAAAGAAGTGAATCTAATCTAATAATATTCCAAGGTATATTTGTAGAGAATTTCATTAAAAAATACCCATTTTCTTGAAAGTTAAGATGAATTAAAGTAGACTCCAGTGAATTTTCAGAAATTCCCCACCCCCTCCCAAAACACTTACCCCCAAAATGTAAAATAATCGAAATGGACATGATATAACATATATTTAAAAAAAATTTTATTGAAAAAATATCCATTTTTCTGAAAATTATGATCATCCAATTTGGGCGGGTGGGGGCAGAAATCTGTAGTTATGCCAATAAATTTGACACTTTCCTTCTATGCATGGTTATATATGTATACAGAAATACACGAGTGCAGAAGATTGTAAACAATGAAAATAACTTGGTAACGAAAATTAGGTTTCTTTATACAATGAGCAGAAAGTAAATAAGAAATTTTAACGGAAAATAAAGTATTGTACAGGTTGAAGGAAATTTGTCATTCAGTGAACCAAAGAACCAGTATCGAAGGAACCAGAAAGAAACTGTCAACAACAGAAAAACACAAAACCGTATAGATTGAAGTGAAATTAATGAAGATACTTCTGTCAGTAAATTATGAAATTACTTACATCAGTAATTGTGAACTTCTTTCTGTTAGTAATTAGTCATTGTTTGTTTGTAAATAGTGATTCAAAACTTAGACTTACAGTAAAAACAATAACATGGAAATTAAACAATGGCATATGAAAATTGAAAGTGAAAAGAATAATGTCTGGAAAATGAAAGTGAGAACAAGAGATATAGATAGAGAGATATGTTACCGAGAAATAGAGATATATAGAGAGAAATGGATAGAGAGATACACATAAAGAGATATATTATGTCACAGACACTAGAAAACCAGAAGTAAATATTTTAAAATATTTGAAAGACATGAAAGTAATATAAAAAGCAATATTTTTTATTTTTAATAAAAAATCAAATGAAGACCCTATTATATGTCCAAGGTAAAATTATTCATGCATCACAAGTATGGAAGTAATTGGTGAAGCCATTTTCACATGAAAAGTGAGTACACACACATCTCTATTTTATATATTAATACACACACATACACATATATATACACACACACATATATATATATATATATATACATACACACTTATATATATGAATATTTATACATATCTATCTATTTATTATTTATGTGTGTGTGTGCATTTATATATGCAGGTGCCATGTAAAAAGCACCCACTGCACTCTGCATCATGGTTGGCATTAGGAAAGGCATCTAGCCATAGAAATCTTGACAAAATGAACAAATGATGTCTGGTGTAGCTCTCTGGCTTGCTAGCACCTATCAAGCCATCCGACTCATGCTAGCATGGAAAATGAAGATTAAATGATGACGACAACGACGGCAAGGAGGAGGAGGGGAGGCGGGGGAGGAGGAGGAGGAAGATATATGTATATATGTACACACATTTATTTTCCCAAATATTGATTTTTTGTAAATTGAAAATAGTGTCATAATTATCGATTTAAATGTGGTTTAAATTTTTCAAATTATATGTTGTTCAGTAGTATTTTGCATGTATTGATATCATAAGAATGGCTCAAAATTCAGCTGCATCATGATCTAAATGTTCACTGAGTGGAATTTTCCCTGCATCAGTTTATGCATTTGTCGTTCATGCATTTTGAAATCATTTGATCGAAATACTGTTTTGGAAAGATTAAATTACAAAAAAAAACATTCTTCTCTTTAGACTTTTCTTTTGCATATCTTGTGCCTTTTTGAGAATATTTCTAAATTTCTTCGATAAATGAACATACTTCCATGAGTGGCTGTGTGGTAAGTAGCTTGCTTACTAACCACATGGCATTGGGTTCAGTCCCACTGCATGGCACCTTGGGCAAGTGTCTTCTATTATAGCCTCAGGCCAACCAAAGCCTTGTGAGTGCACTTGGTAGATGGAAACTGAAAGAAGTCCGTTGTATATATGCATATATATATATGTATGTATATATATATATATATATATATATATATATATATATATATATATATATATATATATACAAATGTATGTTTGTGTGCCGGTGTTTGTCGCCCCAACATCACTTGATAACTGATGCTGGTGTGTTTGTGTCTCTGTAACTTAGTGGTTTGACAAAAGAGACCAATAGAATAAGTACTAGACTTACAAAGAATAAGTCCTGGGGCCGATTTGCTTGACTAAAGTCAGTGCTCCAGCATGGCCGCAGTCAAATCACTGAAACATGTAAAAGAAGAATATATATATATATATATCGATTAAGAAGACCCTTCAAACCAAGTGAAATCGTAGTTATGGCTGATGCCTATGACATGTGAAAAGCACCTTTCAAGTGTTGGGCCTCATAAAGGCAATGTCGAATGCCCAAGACATTTGGTATTATGCCATACTTGAGAAGAAGACCAATCAAGCCAAATAAAATTACAGTCGTGGCAGATACTGGAGTCCTGCAAAAGGCACCCATGCCAGTGGCACGTAAAAGAATCCATTGCACTCACGGAGTGGTTGGTGTTAGCAAGGGCATCCAACTGTAGAAACCATGCCAAATCAGACTGGAGTATGGTTCAGCCTTCCAGCTTGCCAGCCCTGGTTAAACTGTCCAACCCATGCTAGCATGGACAACGGATGTTAAATGATGATGTTGAACAATGAGAATGAGTGCTCAACACCACATTGGTGGGTAAAGATTCTTAAAATATTTTCTCAAGATGAAACCAATGGTAGCCTAAGGCTTCAAATAAAGTATAATATATATATCAGGTTGAGTAAAAAGTAAGCAATGTTTTGAACCATGAAGTATTTGTACCAGATTTTAGCAGAGTATTAAATTTGTTTTAAACATTTTTTTGCAGTTGTTTCATAAGACTTGCCCAAATGCATCAATAAACTAACGTTGACGTTTTTTCACTGTTGTTACAATCATCTGAAATAGAACTGTCAAAGAGCGATATTTGAGCAATTTTACTATTCAACTTCAAAAAAGGACATAAAGCAGCTGAAATTGCTTGTGATATCAATGGAACATTTGGTGAGGAAACGACCAGTGAGTGGTCAGCTCAAAAATGGTTAAAAGGATTTTGCAGTGGAGACCTGAGCCTTGAAGATCATGATTGTAGTGGACGCACATCTGTCATCGATGATGGTCAATTAAAGACAGTCATTAAGAAAGATCCATGTACAACCTTTCAAGAACTGGCAAAAGAACTTCAAGTTAGTCAGAAAACTGCCTGCAATCATTTTCATGTGATCAGAAAATCATAAAAGCTCGAGAAATGAGTAAACATAATTTGAATGAAAATCAGAAAATGTGCAGATATGAAATTTGCTCGTCGCTTCTTCTCCATAACCAGATCAATCCATTTCTCAACCCTATTGTTATTTGTAACAATATCCTCAGGCTGACCAAATCCTTCTAAGTGGATATTGTAGACTGAAACTGAAAGGAGCCTGTCATATGTATGTATGTATATATATATATATATATTATATATATATATATATATATATATATGTGTGTGTGTGTGTGTGTGGTGTGTGTGTGTGTGTGTGTCTTTGTGTCAGTGTCTGTCCCACCACCACTCGACAACCAGTGTTGGTGTGTTTACATCCCCATGACTTAGTGGCTCAGCAAAAAAGCACAATAGATTAAGTACAAAGCTCTTAAAAAATAAGTACTGGGGTTGATATAATCAACTAAAAATTCTTCAAGGCAGTGCCCCAGCATATATACACAGACACACATAGTACGAAAAATACATGAAGATGATAAACAATAAAACAAGGTATATTAAGTTTCTACTCAGTAAAGAAAAATTAGAAGTCTTTTGTTTTGAACATAGGCTCTCTTACAGAAAGAATAGACAAAGAGAGAAAAAATAGAAAGAGCGAAAAACAAATGTCTCTCAGAGTCAGCACATGTGAAATAACCAGAAGAGTTGTGAATGACAAGGAAGACAGCTGTGAAGTTGACTTTAGGACTAAGTGGCAAGGGAGACAATGGTGATCTGGTGTGTGTGTGTATGTGTGTGTGTGTGTGTGTCTGAAGTTAATGCATGTTTACACATATACGAGAGTGTGTCGTCATCATCCTCAATATCCATTTTTGATGCTGGGTTGGATGGTCTGACAAGAGCTGGCAAGCTAGAGGGCTGCACCAGGTTCCATTTGTCTGTTTGGTATGGTTTCTATGACTAGATGCCTTTCCTAATGCCAACCACTTTACAAAGTATATTGAGTGCCTTTTACATGGTGCCAGAACATGCTTTTTACATGGTATCAGCACAGGTGCCTCTTATGTGGGTCTGGCACAGGTGCTTATTTTATTGGGTGCTTTTCATATGAGGCTGGCATGGGTGCTCTTTATGTGGTGCCAGCTTGGGTGCTTTTTCTGTGACACTGGCAGAGGTACTCTTTACATGGTGCTGATATGGGTACTAGTTATGTCGCATCAGCATGGTGCTTCTTAAGGGGGAACTGGTCTTAACAGGTTACTGGCAGAGGTGTATTTCACATGGCACCAGTACCTCACTAAATGATTTGCAACACAACTGCAAAGAGTGGTCATGTGCCAGGTGAGAGATTGGAGTATTATAGAAGGTCAAGATAGCTGTCTTACTCGAGGGAAGATACTTGGTTACCCCTGCAGGACAAGTAAGTAAAGGGAGGTTGGAGAGACAGAGAGAGAGAGACAAAGATAGAGACAGTCAGAGTGAAGGAAAGGGACCTACACACAGTGAACAGTGGGAGAGGAGTATAAGTAGCACAGAGGGGATAGAGGAGATGTACCATAAGAGTGTGAGGTGGGATATTTAAAGATAGTAAGTGATATTGAGAGGAACTGGAGGGGCCTGCAATGAGGGGTGGGGAGATTGTTGTGGGTGAGTTTTGTACACAAGTCTTAATGTTTTCCATTCTTCAATAGAAACCTTTTGTTACCAACAGAGGTGAACTTTTTCCAGCCTGTTCCTGGATTTAGTTGACAGAAACTGAAAGAAGCCCTTTGTGTGTGTGTGTGTGTGTTTGCCCTCCACCACCACTTGACAAATGGTATTTGTGTTCTGTAGCTTGCCAACAGATGGCTGTACATGGTTGTGTTCACAGTGAAAGCTAGCAGTAACCTTCATGAGTTAGTGTGTTGAGTGATATTGTTGTGTTTCACAAGTTGTGAAATTTGTGCTTTTGTGATCACATGTATGCTGTAGTCTACAATTTTGTCATGGACAAGAACAAAGAGCCAACGTGAAATTTTGCATTAAACTTGGGAAGTCTGCTACAGACATTGAGCATGCTATGGACAAGCTTATGGCAATGAGTCGTACACAATGTTTTAAGTAGCACAGGCACTTCAAAAGTGAAAGACCATCCCTGGAAGACAATGAGTGATCTTGAAGACATGTCACGAACGTCACCATGGGAAATGTGGTTTTGTGCATTACGAATTCATCCTCCAAGACTAGACTGTCAATTGAGAGTTCTACTGTGATGTTTTGGAACATCTGAGAAAGGACATTTGGCAAATGTGACCACATCTATGGAGCTCGAAGAATTTAGATTCTTGCCTGAGCACTCCTCACCCTTGTGTTTCTCATCAAAAATAACACATCACTTCTGCTCCTGCCCTAATTCACCAAATTTAGTATCTACAGACTTCCATCTCTTCCCCAAGATGAAAATGTAACTCAAAGGTCACCATTTTAACACCATTGTCAAGATCCAGAGTAAATCACAGAAGGTCCTCAACTCATTTACAGAAAATTACTTCCAGGCTAGATTCCAAAAGTGACAGGAACACTGGGACCAGTTTATTGTTGTGCAATAAAGGAGATGATGTCAAAACATAGGTAAATATGTTATTTTTTATTATACATAAGTAGTCCAGGCCCATTTTGATACCACCTCATGACTTTTTGTGGGGATTCATCTTTATTAGCTTCCCATATTTTGTTGGGAACAGTAAAGTTCCTATGTCTATTGACCTTTCTAGACTTTGCTGTCCATCTCTTGCAGTTCCACTACGAATTAACTGCTATTTTTTGATAGGTATTGGTAAGAACAATAGGAATGATGTTGCTTTAAGGATGATGTAATTATTTCTGGGCTAAAAGACTTTACCAGTTTTTTTTTTAACCATTAACAGCAGGTTCCTTTCAGCAATCAAGAGCCAGTTCTAGTTTGCCTCAAGCAAATACTATTTTTGAGTAAAGTATTGTGATTCTTTTTTATCCTGTTCATATAGCTTCTTGTGTAGTCTTCTAATTTTAAAGCAATTCCACTTAAGATGGTTGTATTATCCTATGTTTTTTCTGTTGAGTCTTGTTTTTACTTTATGTAAGATATATTTATTATAAATGCATCATAAGCTGCTAGAAATTTCATACTTGTATGGCAAACGAAACGGTTTGAGTTTTGAAGTTTACAACATTCATACTTGCATGCAAATTTGAAAATTATATAAGTCAACCATAAACCTGAAAAAAAAAGAAGAAAACTGTTAATGGTAACAGATACCAAATCACAAATCTTGTAATTTTTATATGATTCTTGCTTACTATAAACAATCAATAACAAATGTCATAGCTAACAACTTTGTCTAGGAGATAAAACCTCTGAACTTTGCTATTACTTATCATATATGCATGTATGTATGTGTGCATGAGTGTGTGTGTGTATGTGCATGCGTGTGTGTGCATGTGTATTCCACCTGACTCATGTGAGCATGGAAATGTGAACACTAAAGTAATGATGAAAAAAATCATGATGATATGTGTGTCAGTGTGATTGTGTATGTGGTGTATGTATATATCAGTAAATGGTTCCACTTTCCTTGGCTATATTTTAGCCTCATTTTCATATTCTGCCTCTCTCTCTCTCTCTCTTCCTTTCTCTCTTCCCCCCCTCTCTCTCGTTCTCACTCTCTCTTCCTTTCTCTCTTCCTCTCTCTCTCTCTCTCTCTCCTCTCTCTCTCTCTCTCTCTCTCTGACACTTACACTGCTATCCTTTCTCTCTTTCTTATTCCTGCCTATAATTCCTAAAGGTTTTAAATAAACATAGACCAACTAATTTCATGAATGCAAATTGTACTGAGGAGCCCATAAGAAGGGTGAAATAGCATTATCTACAACTACTAGGACATTTAAAAAGAATCAAAAATAAATTATATGGAAATATTATTTTATATGCTCTCTCACTGATAAGAAAAATAACTCTCATAATAATAATAAAAATAATAAAAATTCCACACCCTGAAGAGGTTCTCTTCTCTCAAAGGGAACCTTCACCCACTCTTCTGTTTCTTAGGAAATTTTGTCTCTCTTTCCCTCTCTTACTCCAAAAGCAACTGTAGGTGGCAGATCCAACAGTCCTCCGTCAATAATTTACCAAGTCTACATATTTACATTTACTGAGAATACAGCACCCTATTTCCTATTCTGTTACTACCACCTTCCCACTACCAACACATTCTCTATGTAAGTAAATAATGAGTGAGGAACTCTTTCTTGTGTTGTCCTGAAAAATATATCTAGTATACATGTTTGTTTGACAAATCAGTTATGATCAGAAGCTATGATCAGAAGCATCAGGGAATTTATTATTATTATTATTATTATTATTATTATTATATTATTATTATTATTATTATTTACTTTTAATCTGTACGTTTGTTACAATTGATTGCCAAGACATGCCCAGCGTCCTAGGTCGAGTGAAGGATAAGAGATGTTACAGTATGACTGAAAGCTTGGGGCGGAGAATTTCAATTCAATTCAATTTTTATTGGCTCGAAATGCAAAAGCAAGGCCATGTAGGGGGACAGGGAGTTATGTACAGGGAGGGTGGTCATACAAAGAGTTCAGGCCATTTTTGGTCAAGAGAGACTTTGAACCGAGCGGTCGTCGGCATCTTCACTATCTCGTCTGGCAGCTTATTCCACGGATCCGCAACCCGGACGAAGAAAGCCCCTCTCCTTCGATTGAGATGAAATCATCGTAGATAGAGCTTTTCAGAGTGACCCCGCAGCCCATGCTCCGGAGGAGGAGTGAAGAACAGCTCTTTGGAGAGGTTACACTTTCCGCTTATGATGTTGTGAGCGAGAATGAGATCACCACGGTGTCATTGTTTTTCGAGAGAATAAAGGTTGAGCGTCTTCAGCCTTTCTTCATAAGACAAATGCTTGAGACCAAGAACCATGGGGGTAGCCAGCTTCTCGACTCTTTCGAGATGATGTATGTCTTTGAGTAGATAAGGAGAAGAGGCTTGAATCCTGTACTCCAATATGGGTCTCACCAGCGTGACATAGAGCAGTAAGAATATGGCTGCTGTGAGCATTCCAAATGACTGTTGAATCAAAATCAGAATTCCACATGCTTTGTTGGTAGCATGGACGCATTGGGCCGAAGGCAAAATGGAAGAATCCACCAAGATACCAGGTCCTTTACTTGGTCAGTCTTCTCCAGCAGAAGGCGACCCAGCTCGAAATCAAGTTGAGTTGCAGGAGAGGAGCCAACAGGCAGATGACAGCACTTTGACATGTTCAGACACAGGTTCCATTCGTTTGACCATCTCCAAATTTGGTGGAGGCATCGACGAAGATCATCTATATCACTGCATGGAGCGACCAGTTTGACATCGTTGGCAAATAGAAGGGTATGTTGCGTGAGATTCATCGGGCAAGTCATTGATGAAGACTAAAAACAACAACGGCCCAAGCACTGAACCTTGAGGCATGCTACTGCTCGCACTGGAGACGGCAGACAGTGACCCATTAACTTGGACTTGGAAGGAGCGATCTGAGAGGAAGGCACCAACCCATCGTACAATATCCGGATGGAAGCGATATGCTTGAAGCTTGACAAGTAATATGCGGTGGTTAACCGAGTCAAAAGCTTTGGCAAAGTCCAATAAAACAATGTCAACAGCATCACCATCATCCAGGTTACGCGTCACCAATTCTTCCATTCCCAGGAAGAAGTGGCAGGAACAGTAGCAAAATATCTTCAAGTAATACAACACAGACATTTAAATGGAAAGGGGTTTTCTAAGGATGTAGGCGATCTTTGTCTGCACAAACTTTTGGATTTCTCTGAAACATTGTTCTCTTGGGATATTATCTAGATATTTCTGACATCCCTTTTTTATAATACCAAGGGCACCTACAATAACAGGAACAGTTCTCTCTTTATTATTATTATTATTATTATTATTATTATTATTATTATTATTATTATCATTATTGTTGTTGTTGTTGTTGTTGTTGTTGTTGTTGTTGTTGTTGTTGTTGTTGTTGTTGTTATTATTATTATTATTATTATTATTATTATTATCATAAGTAAGTGAGAGAATAGTGTATGCCATCAAAGTGACACTGGTGTAAAATATACGAAGCCTTGTATACCCATCATGACTACTCATCTGATAAGGGTACCCCAGGCACATGCATCACAATCATGTGTGCATGACATGGTGATCTCATATCAAAATGAACCATGCATGACCAATTAGAATTTTCTTCAGGTTGAGTAGCCCATCCAGGTCGAACGGTCCTTGAATAAGGTTTGTTTAAGTATGGTGAACAAAACACCCATATTTCCAGAGGTGAATAATTCAAACTCCAAAGAATTTCTCTCAAACGCATGGCTATGATGCTCCCCCATTACTTCAGCTTGTGATCAGGGATGCACATATCGTCAGCCACCAAAGGACATGCTCAACTGGTTAAGGTCAAACAACTGACAAGCAAATCTGAGGTATTGAGCAGAATGTTTGCTGTAGCCCATCTTTTATATCAAAACAAAACAATGTACACAATAACACATCCAATCAGTAAGATCAGAAGCCATGAGAGTCAGTGAGTGGTACTTTATTATTATTATTATTAATATTGTTGTTGTTGTTGTTGGCATTATTATTATTTTTCATTTAATGTCCATTGTACATGATGGCATGAGTTGGACAGTTTGACCAGGGCTGGTAAACTGAGGGGCTACACCAAGCCCCAGTCTAATTTGGCATGGTTTCTACAGCTGGATGCCCTTCCTAACAGTAATCACTCTGAATGTGTGAAGGGAGCTTTTATGTGCACAGGTGCCAGTTGTGTAACACCAGTATCTGCCATGACTACAATTTTACTTGGCTTCATGGGTCTTCTACTCAAGCACAGCCAAAGGTCAAGGTCATTTTTCATTGCTTCTGAGAGGCTCCACACTCAAAGGGTGCTTTTTACACAGCACCAACATCACCCACATTACCTCCATGGCATGGGTGCCAGTTATGTGACACCAGCATTGGTCATGATTACACTCTCACTTGGCTTGATGAGTCTTCTCAAGCATGGCATATCACCAAAGATCTTGGTCACTATTCAATGCCTCAGTGAGACCCAACGTTTGAAGGTCATGCTTCACCACTTTGTTCCATGTCTTCCAGGGACCACCTCTTCCACAGGTTCCCTCCCCAGTTAGAAATCAGCACCGCTTTACACAGCTGTCCGCATCCATATGCATCACCTGACTATACCAGTGCAGTCTTTTTTGCACACCACATCTGTTGCCTCTTTTGCCTAACTTTTCTCTCAAGATACTTACATCCAACGGAACATACTAGCTTCATTTCATTCAAGCCTATGCATTTTCTCATCAGTCACAGCCCATGTTTCACTGCCATGTAGCACAGCTGTTCACACACTGGCAACATATAGTCTGCCTTTCACTCTGAGGAAGGGGCCCTTTGTTACCAACAGTGGTAGGAGCTCTCTGAACTTTGCCCTGCCTATTCTTATTCTTGCAGTTATGCTCTCAGAGCATCCACCTCCACCATTGACTTGGTCACCTAGATAATGGAAGTTATCAACTACCTCTAGCTTAGCCACCTGGCATTTGATGGAGTCTATTTTCTATACATTTTTAGTGTTTTTTGTACCTGTGCACCTTCCACACACAAAAAGTATTTTCCCAGTTAACCTTCCTCTGATATTGTTGCACCTCTTATGTGGCCATAGCTTGCACTGAGTACATCTTATGGAGTTTCTATCTACACCTTTTCTACAGATTGAGCAGCGCCATCTACCAGAAAGGATTTGTGATTTGTCTCCTTTCCCTACTTACTAAAACTTTGGTTTTTGCTAGCTTGACTCTAAGGCCCTTCAATTCTAGACCTTGCTTCCACACTTGAAATCTCTTCTGTAGTGTCGGTAGTGATTCAGCTATTAGAACAAGTTCATCAGCATAGAGGAGCTCCTATGGACAGCCTGTCTTAAATTCCTCTGTTATTGCCTGGAGGACTATAATGAACAGAAGGGGGCTGAGGACTGATCCTTAGTAAACCCCTTCTTGTACCCTGAATTCATCACTATGTTCAAACTAGTTAGATCTAGCCTTTCACACCTACCCTACAATATCATTCTAAAACTATACAATCAGATCAATAAAATCTCAAAGCTATGAGATATTGCATGATTAATTTAAAACAATGTGCATAAATAAGTATTGCATTTGACATAATGATTACAGTGCTAAAGGGTTAAGAATATGTAACAGATGGAATACCAGTCTATGAAGATTTTCTTGGAAAAGTTGTGGATGGACCATATGTCACGGTGGAAAATGTGACCAAGTTTCACTAAGAATTCATAGACAGAACTTTTTGGAACTCGCAAAATTTCTGAAAGCTTCGAAGGTTTTTCAGAACTATTTGCTTCTTCTATGCTTAAATCCCCATGTTTGAATTTTACAAACTATCTCTGGACCATTGATTGTCACCTACTGCACCTTCACTATGCACTTCACAAATGGTTTTAGATGTCTCTGTAGTATTTTCACCCTTTTCAAAGAAGAGCATAACATGCTGAAAATACAACTACTTGTTATCATTTTTTGATTGATATAAGGGCTGACAAAAGTAAGAGATATACTGATTTTTTTTTTTTTTTTGGTGTGAGACATAACTAGAGAAATAACTAGGAGAAATAATTAGCCAAAGATAAGCCCCTGTACCTGGCTTTCGTTGACATGGAGAAAGCCTTCGAAAGGGTCCCCCAATCCCTTATCTGGTGGTCAATGAGGAAACTAGGGATAGATGAATGGTTAGTGAGAGCTGTGCAAGCCATGTACAGGGATGCTGCTAGTAAGGTGAGAGTTGGCAACAAGTACAGTGAAGAATTCCAGGTAGAGGTAGGGATCTACCAAGGTTCAGTCCTCAGCCCCCTCCTATTTATCATAGTCCTCCAGGCAATAACGGAGGAATTCAAGACAGGATACCCCTGAGAGCTCCTCTATGCTGATGACCTTGCTCTAATTGCTGAGTCACTATCAGAACTGGAGGAGAAGTTTCAGGTGTGGAAGCAAGGATTAGAATCGAAGGGCCTTAGAGTCAACCTAGCTAAAACCAAAGTCCTAATAAGTAGGAAGGTAGACAAGTCACAAGCGCCTTCAGGTAGATGGCCCTGCTTGATCTGTAGAAAAGGCGTAGATAGAAACTCTATAAGGTGCACCAAGTGTAAGCTATGGACACATAAGAGGTGCAGCAACGTCAAGGGAAGGCTAACTGGGAAGATAGTTTTTGTATGTGGCAGATGCTCAGGAGCAATAAACACTGAATATGTGCAGAGACCAACTTCCGCCACATTCCAGGGAGAAAAACTAGAAATAGTTGATAGCTTCCGTTACCTAGGTGACCAAGTCAGTAGCAGGGGCGGGTTTGTTGAAAGTGTAACTACTAGAATAAGAATAACCTGGGCAAAGTTCAGAGGCTCAAAAGGCCTCTCGCTCAGAGTAAAAGGCAGACTGTATGACGCATGCGTACGAACAGCCATGCTACATGACTGTGAAACATGGGCCGTGACTGCTGAGGATATGCATAAGCTCACAAGGAATGAAGCCAGTATGCTCTGATGGATGTGTAATGTCAGTGTTCATACTTGACGGAGTGTAAGTACCCTGAGAGAAAAGTTGGGCCTAAGAAGCATCAGTTGTGGTGTGCAAGAGAGACGTTTGCACTGATATGGTCATGTGGTGAGAATGGATGAAGATAGTTGTGTGAAAAAGTCCCACACCCTAGCGGTTGAGGGGGGGCGAGGTGGTGAAGCATGACCTTCGAACTTTAGGTCTCACCGAGGAAATGACTAGAGACCGAGACCTTTGGAAGTATGCTGTGCACAAGAAGACCCAGCAGGACAAGTGAGACCATAACCCGTGGCCTCTACCTGGGATGTAGCCAGTCCACATATGCATACCTTTCCTTCTTGGGACACAAAACTCTACTTGTGAAGACCTGTTGAGGCAAGTGAAAATCAAAATCGAAATCGATCAACATCAATGGAAATTGTAGCTGTGATATCAGTGCCGGTGGCATGTAAAAAGCACCCACTACACTCATGGAGTGGTTGGCGTTAGGAAGGGCATCCAGCCGTAGAAACATTGCCAGATCAGACTGGGCCTGGTGTTGCCTTCTGGCTTCCCAGACCCCAGTTGAACCATCCAACCCATGCCAGCATGGAAAGCGGACGCTAAACGATGATGATGATGATGATGATATATATATATATATATATATATATATATAATATATATATATATATGTATATATATGTATATATATATATATTATATATATATATATATAATATATATATATATATATATATATATATATATATATATATATAAATATATATATACATACATATATATATACATGCATGTATGGGTACAGAACGTCACCAGTGGTGCAAATAACATGAAATACGTAAACAACGAGAAACAAATGGAAAACAGGACAAGTAAACACAGAGAAAGGACCCTTCATCAGTTGTTGGCTGTTTTTCTACCCCTCATTTCAAGCATTCAAAGACATTTGCTTCCATAAATTCTAAAATGAAATTTTGGATTTATGGGGGATCAAAGTTGGGAACAAAAACACGACAGTGGAGTCATACAGGAAAACTGAATGAAAACAAACATGGAGGGTCGTTAGTCCAGAATGAGAGGAAAATAGTGAATGCTGGGAGAAATATTTATCTTGAAAAGAGAAAATATAGAAGAGAGAGAGAAAAACATATCTACTCTTTTGAACATCTGTGCAGGAAAAGAAGATAGTCACGTTAGAAAAAAGAAGATGGACGATGGTCACGTGTGAGCGACGAGAGAGAGAGGGAGAAAGAGAGACAGATAGAAAACAGTGAAAGAGGGAGGGGGAGAAATTTCTTATATATATATACATTTATGTATGTACGTATGTATGGATGGATGTGTGTGTGGTTTAAATGGTGTAAAGAGATACAGAATAAAATTCATGTTGACTAAGATTTTAAGTGTCACTGACAGCTTATTCAACCAATCTGGTTGAATAAGCTGTACGTACATACGTACGTTAGGAAATATTTACATAAATAGTAAGAAATGTTCATACAGGCGCATACACATAAGCATCAAACACACACACTCACACATGCACGCACAAGCACACACATACACACACACACTTACAGTTACTGGTGATTCAGCAACTATCTGTCAGTGCTTGATCTGTTATCATCACTGTTAAAGAAGGAAAGGAATCATTTAATATAAAATATATCAGTGATAGACCATGGCAAGTAGAGCAATTACAACAGTGAGTACTGCTCTGTGTAGGTGGTGTGTGTGTGTCTGTGTGTATATGTGTTTATTGTGTGTGTTCATGTCTCTGCATATGTGTCTGTATGTGTTGGTGTGTGCAGTTGTATGAGTGTGTGCATGTAGATGTGACTGTGTGTGTATGTGTGTGTGTTTGTGGATGTGTGCAAGCCTATGTATGACTGAGATGTATGTATGTATTGCGCATATATGTGCATGTTTATGTGAGAGCATGTGTTTAATGTGTATGTCTGTGTGCATATGTGTATGTATGTGATTGTGTTTATGTACATGTGAGTGTGTCTGAAAGTATGTATGTGTATGTGAGTGTATACATCTTTAATGTGTTTGCATGTGTGTTGGTGTGCATATGCACATACAAGTGTGTGTACATGTACATGTGAATGTGTCTGCATGTTTGTGTGTGTATGTGCATTTGTGGATGTGTGCAAGGATGTTTATGTTTGAGGTGGTGTATGTATTATTTATACATATGTGTATGTCAGTGTGTATCTATATGTCTCTGTGCATATATGTATGTATGTGAGTGTGTGCATGTACAAGTGAGTGTGCTTGTATTTGTGTACAAGTAAGTGTATGTGTGTCTGAGATAGTGTGTGTATTCTGTATATGTGTGTGTATGTGCATACATGTTTAATGTGTGTGCCTGTGTGTGTTGATGTGTGTATGTGTGTGTATGCATGCCTGTGTCTATGCTTGGACATGAGTGCCGTGTGTGTGTGAAACAGTGCATATTTGTATGTGTCTAAATGTATGATGTGTGCAAGTTTGTATGTGTATGTGTGTATGTGTGTTGTATGTGTGTGAGTGTCTCTGCACTTGTGTTTCAGTCCATGTATGTCTGTTACATGTGTGGATGTGTCTATGTATATGTATGTGTGTATGCGTTTGTGTATGTGTCTATGTATGTGTGTGGATGTTGTCTGTTAGTGTGTGTTTGTGAGTCTGTATGTGTTTATGTATGTGTCTGTGATTCTGTTTAAATATGTCTGCATATGTGTCTGTTTGTGTGTGTGTGTGTGTGTGTGTGTGTGAGCGTGTGTGTGTGTATGTGTGTAGATTTGTGTTATGTTTGTATGTGTATGCTTGCACATTTGCAAATGTACTGGAAATGTGTAAGTCTGCATCTGTGTATATGTCTGTGTATACATCTGTGTATATGTCTGTGTGTGTGTGTGTACATATGTGTCTATCTATCTATCTATCTATCTATATATATATATATATAATATATATATACATCTTTATGTTTGTATATGTGTGCATGTCAGTGTGTATTTCTGCAATTGTGTATGTATATTTGTATGCTTGTGTTGGTGTGCTTGTGTGCACTTATATAAATGCATACACGTTTGTTTATGTGTATGTATTTTCGGGTGTATTGTGTATGTATGTAACATGTGCACTTGTGCATCTTTCTATGAGCATCTGCGTTTCAGCATAAATCCTTGCTATTTGATTTTAAGTTGCCAAGCAACAGCAAATTATGACAACATTTAAACACACTCTCACACATACATATATATACACAAACACACATATACACATGGACATTTATAAATGTATATGCACATACACCTGCATATATTTGCACAATATTGCTGTATTAGCTATATACATCTGGTCATGTGCAACTATCAAACTAGACATATAGTACACACAAACATACATATGCATAAATGTTTGCATGAGTGTGAGTGTATGTGTGTAAATGTGTGGTGCAGAAATATCAATGTCATTTAAAAGTTTACTTCACAATTTCATGGTTGAAGGTTCAGTCTCACTGCATGGTAGTTTCGACAATTGCCTTTAATTGTAGCCTCACTTTGACCAATGCCATAGGAGTGGAAATTGTTAAATGAAAAACTGTAAAATCTGCTGTATTTAACAAAAGTGTACATACATACATATACTTATATATAGTCAATTAAAATAAAGGTACAATAAAATTAACAATAAGGGACAACAAGAGGATATGCACAAGAAATGTATTAGTTTGATGCTCAGTGTAAAGAGAGATTTTGACGTTTCGAGCATAGCCCTTCATCAGAAAAGTTCAAAGAAGGAAAAAAAATTACCAACAGCATATCTGTAGCGACATATATATAATTAACACTAGGATAAGAAAGTCAATATACATTTTATATTCTTTGTGTGAAAAATCCTAGATGTTGCATTTTATTTTAATTTTTAATTCATCTGGAGAAAACTTTTTTTATACAATCTAATTGATTTGTTCTTCAATAAAGTACACTTTTGAAACAACTGTAGGGAACCTCAGCCCATCTGTGTTATAAGATGCTTGCTTCCCAACCACATCATTCCAGGTCCAGTTCCACCGTGTGGCACTTGAGCAACTGTCTTCTACTATAGCCTCAGGCAGACACAAGCCTTGAGTGGATTTGGTAGATAGAAAGTGAAAGAAGCCTGTTGTCCCTCTCTCTCTCTCTCTCTATATATATATATATATATATATTTATACACACACACACACATACATATATACATATATATACATACATACACATACATGTGTGTGTATATATATATATGTATATATACACACACACACACACATACATATATTACATACATATATATATGTATCTATATATACGTACATATATATGTATGTATATATGAGTGTGTATGTATATATATATATATAATATATATATATATATATATATAGATAGATAGATAGATAGATAGATAGATAGATAGATAGATAGATATACACATACACATATATATATATATATACATGCATATAAATATATATGTATGTGTGTCTCTGTGTCTGCGTTTATCCCTCCACTACTGCTTGACAACCAGTGTTGGTGTTTACATCCCTATAACTTAGCAGTTCAGCAAAAGAGAATAATAGAATAAGTACTAGGCTTAAAGATAACTCCTGGGGTTGATTAGTTCAACTAAAACCCTTCAAGGGAGTGCTACAGCATCGCTGTAGTCAAATGACTGAAACAAGTAAAATAATAAAAGAATACATACATACATACATACATACATACATACATACATACACGCATTCATACATACATATGTATGCATGTATGCATGTATGTATATATATATATCTATCACTGTCACCATTTAACATCCATTTTTTATGCTGGTATAGGTTGGATAGTTGAAAGGAGTCAAGGAGCCAGAGTACAGTATTGTACTCCAAAATCTGCATTAGTACGCTTTCTATGGCTAGATGCCCTTCCAAACACCATCCACTTTACAGAGTGTACTGGGTGCTTTTTGGTATGATACTGGCACTAGTGAGGTTACCAAGTATCTCACAAGGGAAGAATCTCTCTAGTGAGGGATGTAGTATTGAAGGAGGTGACTTTATACCAGGTGTTGGGAGTTTAAAGTATGATATCTGGGCAAGGACAGGTGCCTTTTTTGCAGTAGAAGAGATATATGGCTAACCAAGCTGGAGAAGGGAGAAAATGATGAAGATGTGCCAGGATGTATGTACCCTCAAGTTACAAGAACATGGTACAGAAGATTGAATAAATGGAGTGGGTATGTTAGTAAGCTCACAAGAATGTAAGAGCTTTAGATGGACAGTGATGGAGATAGCAGGGGAATGCAGTGAATAGTGAAGACATGGTCAATTATGAATATCGGTTGAGGAAATAGGAGTGGTTCAAAGAAGTGGCAGCACAGATGGTGCAAAGTTTGTGTGATGAAGCAGGATGCAAAAGAGATGCACAGTGCTAGGCACAATGTCAGAAGTACATAGAGGTAGGAATAGTGGGAGATGAACACAGGTAGTTGATGGAGGTGCTAGTATTGACAAAATGTGAGTGTGTAGATGGGAGAAGTGGAAGCGAAAGGGGTGTTTTGTAGAAAATAAGGGGGTAAGGAATAATACTGAAAATGTATGAGACTAAAAAACAATTCCAGGGAGGGTAAGTGGCAGGAGTATGAAATATGCACAATCCTGCTCTCATAATCACAACAGCTGAGTGAATAGAGCCATAGTCAGAAGAGTGATGGAGGGTTCAATTTAAGGCAGATGAATTACAGGTGAGGCATGCATGGCTTAGTGGTTAGGGTTTGAATCTCAATCATAAGGCTATGAGTTTGATTCCCGGCAGCACATTGTATCCTTGAACAATACACTTTATTTTCATGTTGCTCCAGTTCACTCAGCTGGCAAAAATGTGTAGTATCTGTATTTCAAAGGAACAGCCTTGTTACATTTTGTGCCATGCTGAATCTCCTTAAGAACTACTTTAAGGGTACATGTGTCTGTAGAATGCTCAGCCACTTGCAAATTAATTTCATGAGCAGGCTGTTCCATTGATCAGATCAATGCGAACACTTATCATCATAAGTGACAGAATGCAAGAGAGAGAGAGAACATCAAGGACAGACTGGATACAGGAGCATGACCCCAATAAAGGTTGAAAATCAATTAAGGCTGTCAATAATTTTTCTTCTACAGTTAATTAGATTCGATATGTCTACTATATATTGTTTACATAATTATATTACATCTTGATACTGTGTGAACTGGAACCCCCACTGACAGGTTGCTTATATTTAATAAAATGTGTTAAGGTGGCAAACTATTGGAAACATTAGCATACCAGGCAAAAAGCTTAGTGGCATTTAGTCAGTCTGAATGTTCTGAGTTCAAATTCCATCAAGGTCCACGTTACCTTTCATCTTTGCGGGGTCAATAAGTACCAGTCAAAAACTGGGCTTGATGCAATTGACCTGCCCCCTTCTTTGTAATTGCTGGCCTTGTGCCAAAATTTGAAACCGATATTAAATGAAGTGTTAAACATTTATAGCATGCAAATTAGTAGCACCAGTTCCCTGAAGCTACTGGATTTTTGCTGTATATAAAAATGGATTAGCTGCTTCTTTCTCTGAGATTGTTTAAATGATGTAAACTCCTGTGGGACTGATCCTGATTTCCAGATTAAGGAGAAGAGTTTACAAGAGATAATGGTGTCATTGAGACCCAAAGGTGTCAGGTAATGCTGAATAAGTGCTATAGACAGACCATAGTTAAGTTCCAGATTTGGTAATTTTACGAATAAGGGTTTCAACGTTGGTCCTTTGTCAGCGTGTGTATATAAGAATTTTTGCATTATAAGATAGAAAAACCAAGGCTGTGTAGATATTAGAGCATTTATCTATAAATGCTCTAATATCTACACATTTGATGAAGCGACTGACAGTTCTTTAAGGACAGACCTCTGTGGTACGTTGATGATCATCATCAACAATTGAGACTTCAAGTTCTTCTTCATCAACAACTGAGTCTATATTCAGAACATCTGAAAAGTGCTCTTCCCAGTGCTTCATAATCTCCTTTTTATCTGTCAGAAGATTACCCTCAGCTGAAAGTACAGGAGTTGAGCCACCAAACACAGGTCAAAAAACATCCTTTAAATTCTGGTCTAATGATCTGGAGTCACATCTTTCCACGGCAACTTGCAATTCCTGTGCCTTCCTTTGCCACCATATCTGTTTCATTTGCCTCAGTTGAGACTGGCATGTATTTCTGGCCTTTTAAAAATCATTTTTTTGTGGCATCATTTCTATTTGATATCCATTGGCAGTGGCACTTGTGCATATTGTTCAAAAGAGGAGAGATGTTTGGATCATTTGAGTCAAACCAATTTTGCTACTTCCTCTTAACATACCTAAGTGTTTCACAAGATGACTCAAATAGAGCATTTTAAAAGCAGGCTACACTGATTCAATATCTATGTTGTCTGAGATGCTAGCAAGTTTTTTGTCACAGGTTGCTTGAAATGAGGTTAAATTGTTATTGTTCCTCAGCAAAGCTGAGTCACATTCACTTTCCGAATTGGTTGAGTGCAATTGCTATGAATAGGACTGTGGATAGTAAAATTCACCTTTGATCATATTAGTCTATGGTCAGACAAACACTCCCCAATGGAGAAAGAACATGTTACTTGGACAGCTTCCCTCATGGAAGACCTCACAATTATGTAATCAATGAGGTAATAATGGTTTGATCAGGGATGCCTCCAGGTAATTTTGTAGTGGTTGAGAAGTTGGAAACAGTATTAGTAATCAAAAGTCCATACTCACTGCAAACCGATAGTAGCAGATGGCTGTTTGAATTTGCCTTGCCAACCCCATGCTTCCCTATTACTTCACCCCATATAGATGTATAACATCCAGACGTACATTGAAAACACCAAGGAGGAGACGTTTATCATGGATGGGGACACCTCTCAACTAGTTACATAGATCAGAGTAGAACTGCTCTTTGGCTACTTCATCTGAGTTCATGGTTGGAGCATAGCAGTTGAAAATAGTTGCATATTTATTTTGCCACTGTAGATGCACAATGACATGAGTCTTTTGCTAATGCCAACAGGCAGAGATTCAAGTTGTTTCACCAGGTCATTCCAAATAGCAAACCCAATATCTGCCTCTTTCTTTACTTTCTGAGGTTTACCCTTCCAGAAAAAAGTGTATCCACTATCAACTTTCTGTAGCTGAATACAGTCTGCTAATCTGGTTTCTGAAAGAGATGCTATTCCAATGTTTTTTTCCTTTGAAACACGAGCAACCAAAGTGGTCGTACATTCTATATTTTCTTGCTGTCCTAAAAAGTTCTGACATTCCAAGATGCAATAAAAAGGTTTTTTTGTTTTCAAATTACTTAATTTTCTGGTGCGGGTTTGGGTGTCCAGTCATTTGCACCTAATGACAAGGAGCAATACAAGTAAACAATTTTTAGATTGCATTTTCTTAACCCTTACTCCATAGCAGGAAGCAGTGTCATCCTAAACAGGGCTGCTTTGTTGTGAAAGGACATGAATTACACAATTACCCACAGATGTTGTGTAAAGTGGCCATCTATCTTTCACCACCTATGTGCAAAGTTCAAGCTGAGAACTTCCAGTGACATCCTTCACCTGTTCCCATCACTATCCCTTCATCATCATAAGATTTTTCTGTTTTTTAGGTAGTGGGGTACACTGTCGTAATCAAATGGTGGTATTTCCTGATAGCATTTCACTGGCCTACCTACACATGGTTTTATTTATAGTGGTTATTGCTTGTGCAGCACAATGCACACTTTCTCCATCAAAAAATCATTTACCTGCACCGGTGTACAGTGTACCATGTGATAGATGCGAAATTGAGCGCAGATTTGAGATCAGAGAGGCCTTCTCCTAGTCTGATTGCTCAAAAGCTACAGAGCTCAAACCGCTCTATGAGTAAGTAGATGCTGATAGGGCACATCAGCTAAGGGAGCCATCAGCAACCACAAACCTGGTTTTATATCAGAGCTTTCCTTCTCCTAAATAAGTTGCCCTGACCATGGCTAAGGAGACTCCTCTGCCCCATACATATATATAAATACATATATATATATATATATATATATATATATACATACACATATATATATACTTCCGGTTTTCGTAGAGGAAAGATGCATTTGCTTTTGCTCTGTGAAAAAACAAAAAGCCTCTACTCCCCCTCTGGACTTCAAAATGAAGACGGCACCAAAGTGGGAAAAGAAAGAGTTAAATCTTCTGCTAAGAGCATGGACAATTGCTAGTGGCAATCCACGGAATAACATCATCACTGCCGTGCAAAAGAACAATGGATTTCATAGAACCATTGACCAAATAGAATGAAAAAAAGGTGAATTTATCCGGTCTTACATGCTTATAAGACCACATATCAAAACACTGGATAACAGTGAGGGAAGACAAGAAATGTCTCCCAGGAAAACAATCAGAAAAGAAGTGTGCTCCTCAGATATTCTGTGCGACGCAGCAGCTGAGCAAGAGTCTTTTTTGTGCATGGTGCAAAGGATTGTCAAGCAGCTAACCTGGTTGCACCTGGCACAGAGAAGGAACCCTGCCCACCACTATGCAAGACCACCACAGTCAACAGACACGGGATGGCCTCCCCTAACGCCTGCACAGCCATCACTCCAATACTTTTACTAAATATTGGGGGCCTGTTGCATCAAAATAGAAACAAAATTTCTTTCCTGAGAGATCTTACTGCATGCAATCAAGCCCTATGCATAGCACTGGTGGAAACTCATCTCAGCCCTGATATAGAGAACACATCCCAGGTCTTAATGACATACTCAAATTTGGTATGTGACACTTTAATTGTATACATAAGACAACATAATATAGTCATATGCAATACATATTGCCCACCGGATGCTCCATATCACATAGGCAAGTTTGAAGATCGCCTCACAAGAATTAAAGAAATCCTCATGAATCTGGAACACCACGTGACCATATTTCTTATGGGTGATTTCAACTTCCCCAACGTCAAATGGCCCGAAGGTCTCATACTCTCAGGAATGACTCATTGCAAGCAAGCACAGGTGGAGTCCCTGCTCCACCTCACCAATGCCTTATTCATAGAGCAAGTTGTACTTAAACCAACTAGGGCAAATAACATTCTGGATCTCTGCTTCACGAACAATATGGACATCATTCATGATGTGAAAGTGACACCGACATTAGTTTCGGATCACAACATAATAGAGCTGTCTATATTTGGGCCGAAAGTAACCAGAGACATACAGCCTAAAGGAAGCACCCAAAATCTCTCCAATCTGAACTTCCACAAAGCAGATTGGAAATCGATCCAAAAAGAGATCCTCAGAGAATGTCTCTCCACACCAGACATTGACATGAAACTAGAATGTTTCATGTCTTCTGTGCAAGCCGTATGCCAGAAATATGTCCCAGAGCACAAGGCCAAAACAAATAGGAGCAAGATTCCAAGAGACAGGAAGATCCTCATGAGACGATGGATGAAGGTTGCAAATCGTCTCAACCAACATCCCAAAAGTAGCGAAACGTCCCACCTAAAAACAACACTGATGGAGATCGAAAAAAGGCTGCAACAATCCTATGTGAGGGAGAAAGCAGACAAAGAAGCCTGGGTTATAAAAAACATTAAATCAAACACAAAGGCCTTCTTTCATTACGTGAAAGAAACAGTCTCAGTGCACTACAAGATAGGACCCCTCCTCCAAAAGGATGGCTCCCTCACAGACAGTCCAACTAAGATCAGTGAGATGCTGAATGACCAGTTCAAAAGTGTCTTTACCACCCTATTGGAACACAGACAAGTGAACGAACCAGTGGACTGCTTTGCCGCCTCACCTATAACCAGCGAGGCAGTTACAATAAAATGCATTGACATTAGCGAAGAAGATGTCCTACTAGCCATAGATGAAGTGGACACAAAATCAACTGCTGGTCAAGAGGGTTTCCCAGCAATCCTCCTCAAAGCGTGTAAGCATGCCCTGGCAAAACCCCTCAAGATTCTCTTCCAGAGCTTTCTTACAAATGGCAAACTGCCCAATACATAAAGGAGGAAGTAGAGCAGATGCCAAAAACTATAGGCCTATCTCTCTGACTTCACACATCAGCAAAGTCATGGAATGGATAGTCAGAAAGAAACTAATCACATTCCTTGAGGAAAATAACTTGCTGAGTGATACCCAGCATGGTTTTCGACCAGGTAGGAGCTGCCTGACCCAGCTCTTACAACATTATGACTAGGTGTTGAGGCAGTTACTCAACAAATCAAATGTGGACGTAATCTACCTTGATTTTGCAAATGCTTTTGACAAGGTGGATCATGGTATGATATGCCACAAACTGCATGACCTCGGCATAGCTTGAAAATTTGGAGTGTGGTTACATGACTTCCTGAAAGATAGGAGTCAGGCAGTAGTGGTTAATGGAGCCACCTCTATGAACACACAAATATTCCAAAACTGAATATTAAACTTACAGGATACACCGGTCCACAGGGAATTTCAATCCCAGAGCCTAAGTCTGTGAGGGACCTGGGTATCGACATGAGTGATGATACCTCTTTCCAAGTGCACTACCAGGATGGTGACAAAGTGCAGACGACTGGCTGGATGGATCCTAAGAACATTCAGAACCAGAGATAAGGAAACCATGATAGTCCTCTGGTGGACATTCGTCCTCAGCTGCCTGGATTACTGCTCACAGCTATGGTCACCCACCAGTGTAAAATTAACAGCGAACTTTGAAGCAATCCAGAGAAGATTCACAAAGAAGATCGTCTCTTTGCAACAGCTCAGCTACTGGGAAAGGTTGAAACAGCTAAGACCCTACTCCCTGGAGAGAAGACGGGAGAGGTATGCAGTAATATATGTCTGGAAGATCCTGGAAGAAATTGTGCCAAATTTTGGCATTGTAAGCTACACCAATGCTAGAACGGGACGACACTGCATAGTGCCAAAGATCCCAGCAATGCCATCACACTTCAGAATCAGCTACTGCAACAGCCTGGGTTTCAAGGGCCCACAGCTTTTTAATATTCTCCCAAAGAGTCTGAGGAACTTGCACAAAGTAAATGTAGCGGTTTTTAAATCAAAGCTGGACATCTTCCTGTCGTGAGTCCCAGATGAACCTACCTCACAGCAAGAGGTGCAAATGAGAGTAGCTATATCAAACTCCATTCTTCACCAAGTGCCACATATTAGAGGAGGCTCTTCATAATAACAGTGTAGCACAAAACGGCGGTGCATCAGCATGGCCACAGCTCTGAGCTGAAACAAGAAAAAAAATATATATCTCTCTCTCTCTATACATATATATATATATATATATATATATATATAGGTGTACATATACAGATGTGATAAGAAGTTAACGTCCCAAACACATAGTTCTAGGTTCAGGCACACTGCATAGCATCTGGGACAAGTGTCTTCTGCTATAGACTTGGACCAACCAAAGCCTTGTGAGTAGATTTCTGTAGACAGAAACTGAAAAAAGCCTATCATGTGTGTGAATGTGTGTATGTTTTTGTCTCATTTTCTTGATGTCATTTGATAGTTGTAAATAAGTGTCACTATCATACAAACAGTATCATTCATTTCCCATTGTCTGCAAGAACACATCTGGTTATGGAGAAATAGTACCTTGCTTGGAAACAGGTGAGAGTTGGTGACAAACTCTGTCAAACCCATGGAAGTATAAAAAAGAGAATGTTGTGATGATGATGATGATGATGTATGTATACATATTTTCCATGCTTGCATGGGTTAGACAGAATTTGTTAGAGACAGACTTTTGACAGAAAGTTGCCCTTCCTGTTACCAACCCTTGCTTTTTTCCAAGCAAAGGAATATTTCTTCATAGTTGGACATGTTTTTATGGAACATTGGAAATGAATGATGTTTCTTGTATGATGGTAATTACAACTGTCACATGATGTCAAGACTAGTAGATACAAATACAAGCATATGCATAAATTTGCAGGTTAATTTTGTTTGAAATACCAGCAACTTCAGAGCAAAACTTTTTACTACAGTTTGCCTGCATCTAGCGTATCTGATTGTCACTCACTCACACTGTTGTTTTATTATATGTAAGACATATATTTATATATATATATAAATATATACATACATACATACATGCATACATATGCATGTATGTATATATATACATACATACATATATACACACACACATATATATATACACACACACACACACACACACACATATATATATATATATACACATATAAAATATAAATTAGAGATAAAACCACTATTATGCAACTAAAGCAGTGATAGACATAAACCAAAAACACAAGTAACAAATAATAAGTTTCAAAATGTGTATATATATATATATATATATATACACACACACACATATGGTTGTAAATGAGCACCGCTATCATACAAGCAATGTCATTCATTTCTGATCTTCCATGAACATACGTTCACCCAGATTTCAAAGTTAGATGTTCAACTCATTCCACAGACAATTCACTAAAATTACTATACAAGTCACCATTGACAGCTGACCCAGACATCTCCCTTACTCTGTATTTATTTTTACTATCATAACCAAGCCAAACTGATGGATTTTTGACAGCCATACTTAATTCCACTTTCTCGCTCACACACACATTTATGGAAATATACACCTTCTATCTAATTTTTTTTTTTTTTGCCTTGCACACATACATGGACTTTTGAATTAGGTAACAACAGATTTTTTTTACTGTTCCATGAATAAGCAATTTGATCTGCATATTTCATCACTGTTTTCTTGCTATGCTTTTGACTGTGTAAATTTCTCCTGGAGTTAGCACATCCCAGAATAAACTACTTGTGATACATGTTTCACATTACAATTTATTCTGCTATTTTGTACATATTTCACTTCATAAGTCTTTTTATATATTTTTACAATGCCAAAAAGCATGTGTATATTTGTAAAAGAATTCAAGAAGGATTACCCTTTTCTAAACAACTTTGTACTAACAGAATAAAATGTGATCCTCAAAGGCACCAAACAAGCTTGTTGCTAGTTTGTCATGATTAGATAATTTTTTTTAAAGTCAGAAATAATTAAATTGAAACTTCTTGTTGTCACTAAAGAGACCAATTTTTGATTTACATGCCACTTCAACAAAAACTGAGTCCCAAGACATCTAATGCTTCATTAAAATTTGTCCCAAATTTTCTTGAGCCACATAGTGTGGATGAAATGTGAAGCCATTATTTTAAATGCAATTGCACTAATAGCTTGCTAAAGACCTAGCAGAGGCAAATTTTGCGACAATTTCTGTTGATGGTTTGAATAAAAAAGATGTTCAAATGATACTTTTCATTATTCAATATTGCATTCCTGGTCAAGGGGTACAAGTTAAATTTTTTAATATGCGCATTGTTCCTGTTGAGACAGCTGAGATCTTGACTAATCTCTTTGTCTCAATTATTGACAATTGTGGGTTGGTGGAAAAAGTCATCAGATTTTGTGGAGACACTGCAACACAAATTCTGGTGTACATTGAAAAGGCAAGAAAAACACATTTAGATGATTAACTGCTGAACTTGAAAAGGGCCTTGTTGACATTGGCTGCGCTGCTCACATTATGCACAATTGTCCTGAACAGCAGTTGATCTGTTACCAATTGATATCAAATTTGTGATAATTTTCAAATATTTTCTCATAGGCTCAGGTGTGGCTATGTGGTAAGCAGCTTGCTTCCCAACCATGCAGTCTTACATTCAGTCACATTGTGTAACACCTTGTGTAAGTGTCATTTACTATAGCCCTCAAAGCTACTCAAACGCTTGTCAGTGGATTTGGTAGATGGTAACTGAAAGAAGCCTGTCATATATATATGAATATGTGTGTGTGTGTTTGTCTCCACCACTGCTTGACAACTTGTGCTGGTTCATTTATGTCCCCATAACTTATCAGTTCCACCAAAGAGAGTGATGGAATAAGTACCAGACTTTTTTTAAAAAAGTACTAAAGTTGATTTGTTTGACTAAACTCTTCAAAGTGGTGCCCCAGCATGGGCACTGTTCAATGACTGAAACAAGTAAAATATAAAAAGTATGCACAATTTATGTAACACAGCTAAAAGAATTTTATAACTTTGCCAGAATGGAATGCAAAATGCTATTACAGGATGGCAATACCAAATTTCTGTGAATGCTACAAACACTTGAAAGAATTCTCGATATTTTTGCTGGTTTAAATCCTTACTTTTGTTCACAAGAATACTGTCCAGGACTGATAAAACAATTCTTTGAAAATGACTTTGAAGAAATGTATTTATGGATTGTACATAGACAGCTTAGCCTTTTCAACAAATCGATTCTGTCCATGGAGAAGGACAATTCCATTACAGCAGATATCAAACTAGAAATGCAAAATATTGTTACTATTATAGAAGAAAAAGGAAAGACTGTCAATTTGAGTCTCAAAATGAAAAAGACCTATGATGATAACATTGGAAAAGTGAAGAAGGAATTTAAAAGTTTTTATGAAAGATGTCTCTCAGACTTAGACCTATGGAAAGAGAACTTCTGAGTGGGTTTCTAAGGCACAGATTTGAACAACACAGAACATCTAGTATGAAGAAAATTGACAAATATTTTTCATTGCAAAGAAAATCACATAGTAAAAAGTCTTAGTGCCATAGTAGAATATATTCTTTC
>NC_043000.1:80734259-80779259 GCF_006345805.1 Octopus sinensis
TGGGGTGTGCGTGTTTGTTTGTGGGTACATTAGTATATGCTGTGGTTTTTGCCAAACCACTAAATTATGGGGATGTAAACACAGCAACGTCGGGTGTCAGGTGATGGTGGGTGAGGGCAAATGGACACACAAATGGAGACATATATATATATATATATATATATATATATATATATATATATATATATATACAACAGGCTTCTTTCAGTTTCCATCTACCAAATCCATTCACAAGGCTTTGGTCAGCCCGAGGCTCTTTTAGAAGACACTTGCCCAAGGTGCCATGCAGTGGGACTGAACTAGGAACCATATGATTTGGAAGCAATCTCCTTACCACACTGCCACTCCTGCACTTACATATATACTATAGTGTCGTATATTATCAACTGATATTTCCAGTAAATTTAAGGAGCATGACGACGAGGGTCCCAGCTGATATGATCAACAGAACAGCTTGCTTGTGAAATTAACATGCAAGTGGCTGAGCACTCCACAGACATGCTCAGCCACTTGCATGTTAATTTCACAAGCAAGCTGTTCTGTTGATCATATCAGCTGGGACCCTCGTCGTCATGCTCCTTATATGTATTTCACGTTGCTCTAGTCTACTCAGCTGGCAAAAATGAGTTGTACCTGTATTTCAAAAGGCCGGCCTTATCACACTCTTTGTCACGCTGTATCTCCCTGAGAAATACAGGTACAACTCATTTTTGCCAGCTGAGTAGACTAGAGCAACGTGAAATAAAGTGCCTTGCTCAAGGACACAAACATGTTGCCAGGAATCGAGCTCATGACCTTACAATCATGAGCCAAATGCCCTAACCACTAAGCCACATGCCTTCACCTTCCAGTAAATGCTGTTGCATTGTTGTACCACTATCTTATTTATATATATATATATACATATGTATGCATGTATGTAATATATATATATATATATATATATATATATATACATATGTATGCATGTATGTAACTTAGAATAACTTAGAAAGGTTTTGGCCAGTATTGGCCCAGGCCATGTCTAACTTAATAGCACCACCTGGTGAAGTCTTTCAATTCAGGATTTGGGCACCAAGGCCCATTCGAGCAGAGAGTTATTGTTTGCGGAGACATATCTGGATGTGGGTGGTTTGTCCAGGACTGTTTGAAGGAATTTGTCCAAAGACTTCTTGAATTTTGTGTGGTCAGTTTCTGTTTTGACGTGTCCTGGTGTAATGTTGAAGAGAGCGGGTCCAATTGAGGTGAAATAATTGTGCCGTATTGTCGTTATGTGATGCGATTTAGATTTTTGTTGTGGACGGATGGCACGTGGTCCAAGCCTTGGATGTATTTTGAAGGTGATGCCAACATCATTCGGACAGTGCTGATGGAATATTTTCCACATCATACAGATAATGTAGCATTCACGGCGTCGTTGGAGTGAATACAGTTTCAGCTTCTCTAGTCTACCCCAGTAGTCAAGGTCTAACATGCCATCTATCTTTTTTGTGATTGACCTTTGGGGAGCTTCAATTCTCATAATATTTTGTTTTGTGTAGGGAGACCACAGTGGACAGCAGTATTCAAGGTGGGGTCAGGCAAAAGTGGAGAAGAGAAGGATAATAGTGTGGGAATCTCTCGACTGGAAGGTTCTGAGAATCCAGGAACACATTCTGTGGGCCATGTCAACTTTGCTGCTTATATGTGTAGCCCAGCTTATGTTGTTGTCCACTGTTACTCCCAAGTCTCTGATGTTGTTGGACGCCATGAGAATTTCTCCAGAAGGAAGGGAGTATGAGAGTTTCACAGCGTCCTCCCTTCCAAAGTGGATCAGTTCGAATTTGTCTTCGTTTAGCAACATGTTCTTTTCCGCCCATTGGACAACAGCCAGTAGGTCTGACTGAAGGCTTATTCGGTCATCCACGCCATTGATGACCTTCTGGAGCTTGGAATCATCAGCGAAGGTTCTGATGTTACTGTGTTTGATAGTGTCAATATCATTTATATAGATGATGAAGAGAAGTGGGCCCAACACAGTGCCTTGTAGGACTCCACTGCTGACTTTGGCTGGGCTGGATTTGACTCCTTCGACTACAACAGGTTGGGTTCTGTTAGACAGGAAGCACTTGATCCACTGCAGCAGCTTTCCAGTGACACCAATATTGGACAGCTTTCTCAGAAGGATCTTATGATCAACCCTGTCAAAGGCCTTGCTGAAATCAATGTAGATGACATCAGTGTTGGAACCCTCTCCCAAGGCTCTCAAAATGTCATCAAAATGATGCAGTAGCTGCATCAGGCAATCTCTTCCATTACGGAATCCATGCTGGTTGGAGTTCAGCATATTATGACTCTCAAGGAAGTGAGTCATATGCGATCTCAGCACTCTCTCAAATACCTTAATGATATGAGAGGTGAGTGAGATTGGACGGTAATTCACGGCAAGCGATTTGTTTCCTTTTTTGAAAACTGGGAAAACAAACTGGGATAAGAAGGTCTTCTGGTATATATCCAGCATCCAGTGAGTTCCGCCACAGATTGGCTAGAAGGGGTGCAAGTTGGTTTTGACACATCTTCAAGACACAAGCAGGGAACCTATCGGGACCTACTGCTGAATTATGCTTCATTTCCTTTATTGCTGCTAAGACATCAGGAGCGCCAAAGGTTATGTCAGATAAAGTGTATTGGGGAGTAACATCACTGATACAGCCCAGATCAGTCATATCAGGATTGCTGAAAACAGAGCAATATTGTTTCTGCAATATCTCTCCCATGGTTTTGGCATTGTCTTGAAGAGTACCATTTTCATCAATCAGAGGGCCAACAGTAGAACCAGTGACTCTGTGTTTTTTTGCAAATGAAAAGAACACTTTGGGATTGAGTTTGATCTTCTCAATGGCCCAGGCCTCTTCAGCTCTTCGCTGACTATTGACGATAGACATCATGTTGTTTTGGAGTTTATGTTTTTTAATCTCTAGCGACGAGATGGCAGTCAGGTTGGTGTGTTGCTGTTGACAGTATTTCAGCTTGTTGATTTTTTTGTTAATTCTTTTAATTTTCCTGATGAGAGATTTTCTATTTCTAGGGATTCGACACTTAGATTTGTTTGCAGATCTTAATGGGGTGTGTTTTGCACATATGTTCGTAATGGTGTCTACAAATGACTGCCAGAACTTTTTGATGTTAGTGGGTGTGTATGTGTGCGTGAAGGACCAATCGACTTGTGCAAGATCATTATTGATCGCTTCCCAGTTTGCATTGTGGAAATCCATAGTGTCAAATGGATGAACAGGAGGGATGACATTTGTTTTGCATTTGGCCAGTGAAATCTCAGATCACAGAGAACCATGTCATGATCAGAGAGTTGGGTTTTCTCCACTGCAATATTGTATGTATGTACATAAATATATATATATATATATATATATATATATATATATCACGTGACCGACCAGACCATCAGATGTTGCTACACATCGCTGATCACAATGCGTTATATATATGGATGTCCGCTTGCATTGGATGGTACAGTCGTGGTTGTTATTATTATTATTAATATTAATATTCATTTTATTGACTTTTTGTGTAATGACACATTTTAATAGATTGGACTGTTCAATATATATGCCTGCTTTAAATGTGAGTGTACATGTTGTGGTTCCTTGATGTTGGTTATAGAACTGTGGAGTTCAATATGGAACATTATTGTGTTTGTTAATGTATATTGATCTATATTGTTTATATTGTATTATTGTGTATATATATATATATATGTAAGAATATGAGTGTGTATGCACACATATTTATATTTATATGTAAATTTTTTTCATACTTGCATTAAATTCTCTGAAGAAGCCGTGAGACATTCCTGTTAATGTCTCATTTATACCTGCTTTATATGGCTAATAGGTTAAATGGGACATACCTGTCTTCACGGCCGAAACAGCTGTCAGCTACAATGTAAATGTATTTCTATTTCTATTTCTATGTCTTGTTATATTTGTACTATATTAATGTATAATATTGCTATTGTGTAATGGTTTAATAAAGTATTGATTGGGTATTATCTGATGGTTGATGATTGATTTAGATATATATATATATATATATATATATATATGTATGTATACATGTATATATGTATGTATACAGGGTGTCCATAAAGTCTCTTTACAATTTCAGAAATTTATTACAAAAGCAAATAAATTGATAAATTTGAGGAAATTATTACAAAATGAGGACTAGGTATTGAAGCTTTTTAGGCCCCATTAAATGCATCTCTGTATGAGCACCATTAGTTGCACGAAACACATCAAGAAAGTAATTAATTTCTTGCCATGTTAGCTGTAGCATAGCCTTATCAATCATGGAAATGACATCAGTGATCCTTTGCTTCAGGTTGTTGATCTGTATCTTCATCCAATACATGATGTCTTTAATATAACCCCATAGAAAAAACTCCAGTGGAGTGATATCTGTCCACCGGTTTGGAAATGTTAGAGTTAGGAACTCACGAACATTTAGTCCCTATGTTGGTGGTGCATCTTCTTTCTGGAAAATGATGGGTGGTTGAAAGTCATCCAGTTGTGGTGCCGCATATTCAGTTAAAAGATCAAGGTAAACATTTGCAGAAATTGATCTTTCTGTGAAGAAAAAGGGACCAGTTATTTGATTGCACGTCATTCTACATTAGACATTCATCTTCGGACTTGATGAAGCTCCCTTGTAACATGGGGTCACATGAGGATGTTCTGATCTCCAGACCTTCACATTATATGTGTTCAGTTTCTCTGAAACATGAAAGGTTGCCTCATCACTCAAACAAATTCGGGTGAGGAATGCTGCATCCTCAGAAATTCATTCCAGCATTTTAACTGCAAACTCTTTTCATCTTGGTTCATCATTTGGTTCAAGTGCCTGTAAGAGTTGCACTTTGTAAGTGTACGATCACAAGTTCTTGTGTAGGGCTTTGTGCTCTGCTGGCAGCAGCACATATGAACTTTGTAGAAATAGCAAGGCTTGTCTTACACAATTGATGTTTCCTCAGATAATTTTGGTCGTCCACTCCTCCCTTTATCCAACTCTGTTCCTATTTCCATAAATTCCTTGTGCCATTCACAAAATGAGAGATGTAACAGTGGATGTCTTTCATACTTAAAACTATAGTTTTGCTGGGTCTGCATGTTCAATTTTGTTTCAATGTACCACAGTACACATTGTGCCTTTTCTTGAGGAGTAATAATTTTTTTAGGGTTTCATTTTCATTTAACAGAACCTATTCCATCAACAGGATACCCCAAAAACATAAATGCAATCTTGTTAAAACGTTTGGTAACCAGTGTGTATATAGAACAAATCTGATAAATATACCTCATCAATTGCCTTTGTAATTAATTTGTGAAATTGTAAAAAGACTTTATGGATACCCTGTATATATACATTTGTGTATATGCACACACACACACACACACACACACACATGTATGTATATGTATGTATATATAAAATAATCCCTCGACAATCACGAGTGCTATGTTCCAAAACCCCATCAATAGGTGAAAATCTGCGCAGTAGAAACAGTACTGTACTGTATACTTATTTTTATTATTTTTACAATTTGTATATATTTATTTTATTGTAAATGCAAAACAACACCACACACTCACCTCTCAAGTTTTATTTTCCTGACAGTATGTATTATTCCATACAGTATGTGTGATATGTAAAACATATTTCCATTTTTGAAAAAAAGTAAAAAATTTAGTGATTCCCTATCTCCACCTAGAACCTTCTCCGAGTAATGAAAAACCTTCATGCCAAATTTGGTACAGATTGATTCTGTAGTTTGGCCGTGCATAGAGAAAACATACACACACACACACACAAGCAGTGAATTTTATAGATACTGTGCTTACACGGAGCAGGTAGAAAAAGAGGTATACCATTCCAACAATGGATAAATTAATGGTATAGAACTTTTCATGGTACAGAAAAAATTAAAAGTGAAGCAGAGAACATAAATCTGTGTTACTCCTTGACAGAACAATAGGTTGTATGGTTAGGGGAAAATTATAGATTCGATTTCAAATCTGAGGTAGGACCAATATCCAAGTAGAAATAGTTACATCAGATTTAAATATGAAATATTGGGTGTACTCAAGCTAATTTTATTAGGTGCATTCCACAAACAGCTATTTGAATAACTCACGTCAATATCTCTAACTTATGTCATGGGAATATTGAACTTCAAAATTTATAAAGTTTATCGTATAAATTGGAAGATATCCTACAGTGTATAAGCACATGAAGACCTTTCATTATTAAGAAACTTTACTGTTTCTTTTTTTTTAAACCTCTTGTTTCATTATCACAATTAAATAGCATTTCAGCTATTTCAATGGCATTTCAGAACTGTTTACCTTTAAAGTGAAAAAATAAAACTGGCGTAATTTCCAGACAGCCAAATTTGGTACAAATTGATTCAGTAGTTTGGCTGTGCATAGAGGAAACAAACACACACACACACATACACGCACACGCACACACACATACACACACATACACACACACACAGCAAGAAGAAAAGTGAAACAATATTATAGTCTTATGAAAAGTGAAAGAATAAAAGTGAAACTATTTGACCAGTGCAAAAAGAAAACTTGGAATGGTCATCTGGGGATGGCTACAGCCCCCTATATGGTCAAGGGCTAAATTTTGACACCCTTCCCCTAGGACCTTCCCCAAGTAATGGAAAATCTTCATGCCAAATTTGGTACAGTTTAGCTATGCATAGAGGGAACACACACACTCATACACACATGCACACACACACACACACATACACACACACACACACACACACACAATGAATTTTATATATATAAATTAATTTTTAGGCATGAGAATGCTTATTTTACCACAGAAATAATTAAAATCTAAAAAATATACATACCTTTCAGCCACAGACACCCATGGTATATTGAGGAGTCCACACTATAAATTTACATATAGTAGCTAGAAAAATGTGCAATGTACTGAGGGCATGATAGATGAACCGTGATATGGCGAGTGATTACTGTATGTATATTTGTGTGTGTGTGTGTGTATATATACATACACACACATATATATGTGTGTGTGTATATATATATATATATATATATATATATTTATACACACATATGTATATACATTTTTTTAAGTAGGTGCGGGCATGTCTGTGTGGTTAGGAAGCTTGCTTTCCAGCTATATGGTTTCAGGTTTAGTCCCACCATATGGCACCTAGGGCAAATGTCTTCTGCTATAGCCCTGGGCCAACCGAAGCTTTGTAACTGAATTTGGTAGGCTGAGGTTACTGCCGCGCTTGTGTATATGTGTGTGTAGGTGCTTGTGCTTCTCTGAGAGAGTTAGAGAGGGATATATATGCATACATACACATATATATATATATACATACATACATATATATATATAGATAGGTGAATGAATTATCCTATGTTTATCGTCAGCATGGAAAATTCGTTGAACCAAAACCTGGGTAGCAAATTCACGTCAGAAACACGGTTGGAGCGACCTGTCCAAGGGTAGAAACTCCGGGTTCATGTGCAGAAATTTGTGTGTTGTATATGAATAAATGAAAGAATGGAGTCGAACGAAGATGTTAACAAAATTCCTTTACTCTCCACTTGTTCCCTACCTATTATTCCTTTAACCCTTCTCTTCCTACTATCTATCTTTGACATCAATTCTTCTGACGGTTTTTTTTAAAAGCACTCATTATCGTTTTGTTTACCATGTAGGCAGTCATCAAATTTTTTGTTTGTCTTGTTGTTGAGAGAGGCTCCCTTTCTTTCCTGATGAGAAGATTGCATAATGCTCCCTTTATTCCTTTGGAATGAAACCATGTTGTCTTCGAAACATATGTCGAGAGTAAAGGAATTTTATTAACATCTTCGTTCAATTCCATTCTTTCATTTATATATATATATATACACATATATATATACATATGCACACACACACATATACATGAATGTGTGTGTGTATATGTATATATCCATTATATGCAACAGAATGAATATTAGATTAAATTAGTATTTGGTTTATCATAATTAATACATCATGAAAAGGCATATTAACTGTGGCATTCATCTAGAGATAATATCTCTGGTGGATGTGCTGTGCTGAAAAGCACAAATATATTATTAGTAGCAGACAAAAATCTTTCCACCACACCTGGCAAGAATGCTTGATGCACACTTCTGTCTCAGTTGGTTTTGTCAGTAGCATAGCCTTACTGCCAGTCACATGCTAAGACAAACTCTCTTGCAACTGATATAGGAAAACAATGATTCAAAAATCACTAGCATTACAATTTGCTGCCAAACTGAATAAAAATACACTATATGCAACTGAAACAGTAACAGTTTAAAATAGCTATCCATGTATCATACTTAATACATATACTTCATGGAAAGGTAAATTAACAACAGTATTTATCTGGAGATAATATCACTTGTGAATAAACTATGTTTAAAAATACAACAAAAACAGTAGTAGATAAAGATTGTACAGTAGTGGTGGTGAGAATAATAGATGCACATTTCTGTAGTGAATGCTACTGACAAAGTCCAATGAGACAGGAGTGTACATCTAGCATTCTCATCACTGCTCTGGAAGGATTTTTATCTGTTACTAATATATTCATGTTTGTGAGTATGGCACATCCATATGCAATATTATCTCCAGATGAATATCACAGTTAATTTGCCTTTTTGTGATATATTTCTGTACTTGCATTAAGTATGATACACAGATGGTTATAGATAGCCATATGTGTGTGTGTGTGTGTGTAAATACATACACACACATTTGTACAATGTGTATGTGTATATAGATGTATCATCATTTTTTAATATCTGTTTTCCATGCTGGCATGTGCTGGGTGGTTAGACCAGAACTAGCAAGCCGGAGAGCTACACCAGGTTCCAGTCAGATTTGGCTTGGTTTGTACAGCTGGAAGCCCTTCCTAATGTTGATGACTTTACAGAGTGTGATGGCGACTTTTTATGTGTCACCCACATGTCTTCAAAATCATTTGGACAGAAAAATTCTGTAGACGAGATCAGAACAGTACTGGAGGAGTATTTTTCCTCACAGACAAGTGAATTTTAGAGGAGGGGCCTTACAAGCCTATCAGATAGATGGAAGAGCAATGTAGAAAATGAAGGAGAGTATGATTTAGATAAAAAAAAACTTTGTTTATCTTAATTTTGAAAAATAAAAGCATAAAAAAAACGCATTATTTATAGGAAGACCCAATATATATATTTATATCAATGTATTCATATATACCTACAAACACAAACAGACACACACACAGATATATATATATATATATATATATATATATATATATATATATATATATATATATATATATATATATATATATATCACTCTTCACAATATCAATCAATCAATCAGACCATCAGATGCTGTCATGCTCTGCTGGTTACTATGTGCTTCCAATTCTGTCTTGATTGTACTGATCCAAATTGTTTAATTAGAGATTATCTTTCTATCATGGTGGAGGTCTTCTAAATAGTCTTTTCTAATCTCTTGGATACCATTTGTCAACTGTCAGGTCCACCTGTTGTCTTTGAATCTTGCAACATGTTCGACCCAGCAAAACTTTTTTTCAGTATTCTGCAATTACATCATTCACTCTGCTATATACTCTAATTATGTCATTTCAAATATGCTCCCGTAATGATATTCTTTGCATCAATCTTTCCCTAGTCCTTTGCTTTGTAGCCGATTGAAGTTCTATCCTCTTTATAATATGAAGACTTATATATATATATATATATATATACACACATGAGGAATTAGATGCAGTGTGCAAGAGAGAAGACTACGCTGATTTGGTCATGTGATATGGATGGATGTTGATAGCTCCATACTGAAGCGCCAATCATTCAAAGTGGATGAAACTTGTAGAAGAGGGAGACCCAGGAAGATCTGGGATGAAGTACTGATGGACCTCAGGACACTGAACCTATTGGAGGAGATGATAAAGGACTGAGATATCTGCTGCCTTGTTATAATCAAGAATATCTGTCCTCCACAGCAGAAGTGTTAATGCTTCTCTCCTTGATGAAGAGGATTGGCCTGCAAGAGCCCTGTGTTGGTGCCACATAAAAAGTACTTGTACTAATGCCATGTAGAAGCGCTCATATAAATAAATGATAATCAGATGGGACAATGTCCAGTGAATATGGTGGGTGGCGTATCATTTCCCATTCAAACTGCTCCAGCCATTGGAATGTCATCCTCACTGTATGTAGCTGAGCATTATCCTGATGGAAGAATACCTTTCATCTTGAAACCAAAGATGGTCATTTTTCTTTTAGCCCTGATTCATGTTGCTGAAGCTGCTCACAATAGAACTCCTTTGTTATCACTTGGTTTGGGTATAAAATTTCAAAGTGGATTAAACCATTTATATCCCACCAAATAGATAACAACACCTTACATGGGCGAAGGCCTTTCTTAGCCTGGAGTGCAAGTGTTTCTCCTTTCCCTTTGGCACTTGACATTTTTATAGAGAACCCATTTCTCATTACCAGTCAATATTCAGTCCTAAAAAGGTTCATTTGTGAGATGTGACAGCAAAGAGGAGCACACATTCACTCTCTGCACACAATTAGACTCGGAAAGTTTGAGAGGAACCCATTGACCCAATTTACTGACTTTGTGATGGCATGCAAATGTCAATAAATGGTTGAATGACCAAATCCAAGCTTTCCTGCTAGTTCCTCAACAGTTACGATGGGATTTTGTTTCACCAGGATTTGCAGGACGTCCTCGTCGAGCTCTACAAATCTTCCAGGATGAGGCTCATCTTTTAGGCTGTAGTTTCCGGCTAAGAACTTCTGAAACCACTGTTGACACTGGCATACACTTATTGTCTGATCCCCATATACTGCATTAATATTTCCTGCACTTTCTGTTGTGTTGTTGCCTTTAATGAACTCATAAAGCAAAATGTGCTGAATATACTCCTTTGTCTCTTCCATTATAGCTTCAAAAAATTAATTGTTAAAAGCAAACTGCACTCTTCAAAACTTGCACTAAAAATAAGTACAAGGTAAAATTACTACCTACTTTTACAGTAAGTTGATGCAGGTAGTTTATCCCCCCCCCCACCACACTCTAACGTTTATTTCATGCAATTGAGAAACCAACATCATTTTTGGGATGACCCAATATATATATGCACACACACACAATTTTTCCATTGTCTTGGCTTAACAGCCCTCATCGTTGGTTTTACTGTGTTATTCTCTTTATTCTGTCTTTTACTGTTTTTACTTTTATTGCTTTTACTGTCTTGTTTTGTTCTTACTGTCCTGTTCTTGTTACCACTTTTACCCCTCCGCAAAAATCCCAAATTTTATTTAATTTAATTTGCGGGAAGGACTGTTTCAATGAAGTCGCGTCTTGTCCTTACCTTCAAAACGCAGAGTAGACGAAACAGGGACAACTGAAGAAAGGGAATATTCTTTTGTGTTGTATGTCTTGTACTCTGTTTTTTCGTTGTTTAAAAAATAGTTTGTTTCCGTGTTTTTTTTTATGCTTTCATTTCTCATTGAATTCAACGTTTTTTTGATGTCCTGTACCCATATATGCATGTATATATACATATAAATATAGGTATGTACATATATGTATGTATATATGCATATATTTATATATTATTTATATTATTATAATATATATATATATACACACATATACATGCATGAATATATGTATGTATATATATATAATTATATATATATAATATATATATATATATAATATATATATATAATATATATATATATATAGAGAGAGAGAGAAAAGTATATATACATATATAGATAAATACACACACATAAGTATATGTTGAATACATATAAGTATATATATATATATATATATATATATATATATACATAAGTATATATGTGTTTCTGTGCATGTGTGTTCCCAAATGCATACACATATATATATTTATATAACTGTGATAGTTGTATTCATTGTTTCATGTGCATTGTTTCTGCTCTCTACAACACCGCATTACATAAACACACGCACACACACACACACACACACACACACATGCACACACATACACAGTTACATAGACAAATATGCATACATATGCAATCTAGCATGGCTAAATGCACAGATTTTTCCCCAAATCTGTCCTAAATTAACAAACTTTTTATCAACATCTTTCCAACCATGACCATCACATCTTATTTTTGATCACAGTTTAACTATAACCACATTAGTCAATGTGTCCTTCTTTTACAAAGTACTGTGTGATTGATGTGAATCTGGCTACCATTTCTAGGAGGTCATGCAAGCATATTGAAGCTTTCTTGATGTATATGTCATATGCACTAGTTGCATATGCAGGCAACTACTTCATCTCCTGCAACATGTGTGCACGCACACACACACACACACACACGCACATACACTGTCTCATACACATATACATGCACAATTTCACTATATTAGATATATGTACACTAGTTGTATGAGCAAGTAACTGCTGCACCATCTGCACTGTGCACTCACTCATATGCACAAATGCACATGCTTTTGCACACACTCACACTTATACATACAGTCATGCATATCCAGCCATATAAATATAAATTCACTGTGCTTGTTTGTACATGCACTATTTAAATTTAAAGCTAATGACCAAAACGTAAACTACAGTATATTATACACACATGCTACTACATGCACGCACACACACACTCGTATGCAACCACACACAATCATACAACCACTCAGCTATACTGACCACAGTAACATAGGTACAAGTACATATCCACAAATATAATTTTACTAGCTGCATGTACGCTTAACATACTAACTGCATTGCACTATACTGTATACACACATAAACCTGTACACACACACACACATACACACACACATACACACACACATGCACACACGTGCACACACGTGCACACACGTGCACACACTGAACCATGCATGTACACAGCTTCTGTCTGTCTTTTATCTGTTCACCTTGATTTATATTACTCTTAGCATGCCCACCACTGCCGCCGCCACTACCTCAGCAGGAAGGTGTTGAGAAGGTGGCGTTGGTGTTGTAGGTGAAGTGTGAAGAAGAGAAAGAAAGAGGAGGGAGGTTAATTCAGCAGGTGTTTTCTGAATGAAATGCAAAAGTGTGTTCTCTGATGATTAAAGAGCAACGTACTTTAAACATACGCACAAACACGCATTCTCTCGCTTTCTCTCTTTTTCTCCTGTCTTTCTCCTCCTCACTCTTTTTCTCTTTCTATTATGCTCTTATCTTCTCTTCCTCCCCTCTCTCCATATATGTATATATTTCTGGGAGACAGAGAGAGAGAGAGAGAGAGAGAGAGAGAGTATAAAAAGGGTTGGAAGTGAGCTGAGTTGATCTCAGCATTACAAAATGGAGAGAGGATCTACTGACGTATGTTTCTATATTTTGAAACATAGTTATGAGTGGAATCAAGGAAGGATTCTATCTATAATGGTGTTTATTTTGAGTGGAATCAGTGGAAGAAGAGTTGCTAGTGATGGTGTTTTACTTGAGTGAAGTTGTGGAGGAACTTCTGTTTGTGGCACTGTTTGACTTGAGTGGAATCAGTTGAGGAATACCTATCTAGTAGTGGTGTTTGATTTGAGTGAAGTTAGTGAAGTAATGTTTGTCAGTGGAGTTACTGGAGTAGAATCTGTGAAGATTTTCTTTAACTTCAGCAGAGTTACTGAAGAAACATCTGTTTCAGGAACTGTTTGATTTGAGTGGAGTTAGTGGAGTAAAATCTGTCTAAGACAGTGTTTGACATGAAGATCATATCATATGAGCAATGCAATGTTGTATATTAACCTTTGAAATTTTGAGTAATGTATTGCTGTAACGAGCAGTGAGTATTGCTTTGCATATTAAGAAGTGCAGTGTTACACTACAGTGTCATACTATGTTGAGCCACATTGAACTGTGCAGTACTTCAAACTCCTGTGTTACACTGTTTGTAGTGTATTACTGTTTTGTTTAAGTGGTTATACATTAATGTTATGTAGTGTAATATAACACTGTAAAATGTAGCATGATATAACATGGTGTAACCCAGTCTGATATTAGATTCAAATTTTGACACAAGGCTAGCAATTCTGGGGGAGGGGTAAGTCAATTAGATCAAGCCCAGTGTTCAACTGGTACTTATTTTATCAACCCCAAAAGATGAAAGGCAAAGTTGACCACAGCGGAATTTGAAATCAGAACATACAGACAGATGAAATGCCACTAAGCAGTTCACCCGGCATGCTTGCCACCTTTTGCCAGTCTCATATTGTATGGTAAACATAATACAGAAAGTGTGTTGTTTATTAGCTCAAATTAATTGTGATCAAGTAGACCCTCATCAAAATCATGCCTTTTGGTTGTGTACATCCTAATGTTTTTTTCCTGAGATATATCAAGAACTACATTATTGAAGGAGTCTGTTATCATTGAAAATAGTAGGATATGATTTTAGGGAAATTTGGCAGCTATTTCTAACATGCTGAATGATTAATTCATATAATTCAAGAAACAATGTGAAGAGATAAGCATTACATCAAAAGAATAATCTGAATGCTATAGGGTTAAACTAGATTTAGTGTTGGATTCAAGAAATTTGGGAAATATAGCGCTTCCCCTATTATGTGCCAAAGAAGCCCTTGTGTCTAAAATATTCAGGTCTTGGAGAAGGGCTAAACTCTTAGATATTAGTCACACAGTCTCAATATGACTTGATGTTATATGAACCAGTTCTGAAGCACAAGGGCTAAATAGGCTCTGTGTTTCAAGAAAGAGGCCTATGAGAGCAGGGGGACTAGAAGAGTAAACTGTAAATAAACTCAGAGAAGATAATGGGAAACCACTGTTGTATTTCCACACACCCCCAACCAAAGAAACAAAAAACAAAAAAAAATCATGTACCTTCAGACTTAGGTACAGAGATTCAAGATTGCTGATGCTTATAAAACAGAAAACAAGGCAATATCATCTAGAGTAGTTATGGCAGTGAGCTGGCAGAATCGTTAGCATGCCAGGCAAAATACTTTATATTCTGAGTTCAAATTTTACTGAGCTCAACTTCCATCCTTTTGCATTCAATAAAATAAGTGTCAGAAGGCTACTGGGGGTCAATGTAATTGCCTTACCCACTTCCCCCAAATTGCTGGCCTTGTGCTAAATTTGAAACCAATATACTCTGCAATACTAAGGTGGTAAGCTGGTAGGATTGTTAGCATGCTAGGCAAAATGCCTTGTGATATTTCATCCATCTTTATATTCTGAGTTCAAATTCTACCAAGGTCAATAAAATAAGTTCCAGTTTCAGGGTTGATAAAACAAGTACCAGTTGAGTGAGTACTGGGTCGATGTAATCGACTTACCCACTCCCTCAAAATTGCTGGCCTCAAAATTACTACCAAGTTGAGTAGTATGGCATGAAGTAGTGCAGTGTAATGTGGTGTAGGGTAGAGTTGTATAGTGTTATATCATATAGAGCAGTGCAGTGTGTTGCTAAGCACTACCACACTGTAAATATCAATCCAGCAAAGACGCTTACAGGTGGCCCACAAACTATGCTAAAAACAGCAGCCAATTCGCTCATATTTCACACACCCTATTGTGTTTTGAAAGGAGCTTGTAGATAGTAATGAGAGAGACAGGGACAGAGAGAGATAGAGAGATAGAGACAGAGAGAGAGAGAGACAAATAGACAGAAAGAAGATAGATAAGCAGACAGAGTGAGGTGGGAAGAGTAAAGGAGAAAAGTGGAAGCTAAGCTAGTTGGTCATGTCTGTAATAATTTTGATCATAAGTTGAGAGGATTGAGGCTGACCCAGAGATAAATAACAACAACAACAACAACAACAATATTCAGTGTAATACTGCAGTACTGTACCATGTGGTGCCATAATTATGCACTGTTGTTGTGCAGTGACTGTGCTGTGCATTGGTTGTGCAGCTGTTTATTGATATACCAGCTGTGTGCTGCTGATTCAGTTAACTAGCAATCGACCAATCAAATTCAAGCACTGCAGACTGTTTGGAAAACACCATGAAAATTAGGTTGGTGATGTGGGTTCAATTCTCAGCTGAATCATATATATATATACGTTTATACCTGTAATTATACTGCAGTTATTTCTTGCGTAAATAAATTCCTATCTGCTCTCTTTCTCTCCTCCTCCTTATCGTCTCTCTCTCTCTTTCTCTTTCAATAATAACAACAGTAACCTCAACAGCAACAACAACAGTAGCCACAAAAACAATAACAGCAATGAAAATAACATTAACAACAGCAGCAAGCAACCAGAATTTGTTTAAATTTCTGGAATCTTATTTATTTTTCATTAAGTCCCGATGTGGGGGGAGAGAAAAACAGAGAGAGAGAAAGGGAGGGAGAGAGAAAGAAAGAAACAGAGACAGACGGACACACACACACATGCAGATAGACAGAAGACAGACAGATCGAAAGGCTGACAGAGAGAAAGAGGAGGGAGTAAAGGAGAAATGTGGAGAGGAAGAGAAGAACAGAGGGAGATGGAGAAAGAGAAAATAAAAGAGAGTGACAGAGTGAATGAAAAACATTGGAGTAGGGAGGGAGGAAAGGGTGTGAGAAGTGTTGAGAATGTGGGGGGGGGAGAGTAGGAGAGAGAGAGATACAGTTGGAGTTGGATAGAGAAAGGATAACAAGAGTGGGGAAGCTAGACAGAGAGACTGACAGACAAATAGATAGACAATATATATATATATATATATATATATATATATATATAGATAGATAGATAGATAGATAGATAGATAGATAGATAGATAGATAGATAGATAGATAGATAGATAGATAGATAGATAGAGATATAAGTAGTGAAATTGGTAGATTAAAAGCAAAGGAAAAGGGAGATATTAAAAGGAGGGAGAAGAGGAAAGAGGAGAGAAAGGAGGAGAGAGAAACAGCAGGAGTGAAAGAGAAGACTATAGAGAGAGAAATGAAAAAAAAAATGGTGAGATAATGAGGGGATCAAAGAAGCAAAAACCAAGCTCGTTACAGAAAGAACAGAATTTGTCAGAGGGAAAGAGAAATATAGCATAAGATGGAAAAAAGAGAGAGAGAGATAAAAAGGAAAAACAGAGAGAGAGTGAAAGAGATAAAGAAAGTGAGGGTGTAGTTGTATGCAAGTTAATGTAAGCATGTGTGCTTGTGTGCGCAGTGAAGAATGCTATGATGTGAAAGTCAATCAGAAGCTGTGTAACAAACCGTGTCACAAGAACAGTGTTGAGTAGTGTGGTAGGAAGTAGAATGACTCCTGTTTCCAAATGGACTTAAGGGTGAAACAAACATGCACGTGCACACATATACACACTCACACACACAAACAGATGCACACATACACACACACTGCAGTGCAAGTACCATAGAGTTTACATTAAATAACAGCCTTTATATCTACAGCAAGGAAAACTTCACTAGGAAGTGGACTTGCGATAAATGAAACGGATGACATATATATATATACACACATATATATATATATATATATTATATATATATATATATATAGATAGATAGATAGATAGATAGATAGATAGATAGATAGATAGATAGATAGATAGATAGATAGATAGATAGATAGATAGATAGATAGATAGAGATAATGATTGTGGAATGTAAAGAAACAGTGAGGTAAACCAGATAGAATGCACATACTGAAGATATTGGACTGTATTTATACATATCTATTGGGTGTATGGAAACCTTATACATACATAGATACATACTCACACACATATATATGAGTGTGTGTGCATGTGTATGTGTGTGTGTGTGTGTGTGCGTGCATGTGTGCTTTTTCTTTGAGTTTTATTTAAGTTCTTCTAGAGAGCTTTCAAGCCAGTTACTAAACAAGGCAACCAAGACTTTTTAAGTTAAGAGAGTTCCTGTTGTTTATGTAGCTGATTTGGTGTGTAGGTTCAGCTGTCGATGCATACACCCAAGTGTGTGCATCAATTCACATAAGAATCTCAGATGGAGACTTTGTGGAATGTTTTACAAATCTTCACTGAGCCAATAATAGATGTATGTATGTATGTACTCTTTACTCTCTTTCTCTTTTACTTGTTTCAGTCATTTGACTGCGGCCAAGCTGAAGCACCGCCTTTAGTCGAGCAAATCAACCCCAGGACCTATTCTTTGTAAGCCTAGTACTTATTCTATTGGTCTCTTTTACCAAACCGCTAAGTTACAGGGATGTAAACACACCAGCATAGGTTGTCAAGTGATGTTGGGGGAACAAACACAGACACACAAACATATATACACACATACATATATATGACAGACTTCTTTCAGTCTCCGTCTACCAAATCCACTCACAAGGCTTTGGTTGGCCTGGGGCTATAGTAGAAGACACTTGCCCAAGATGCCACGCAGTGGGACTGAACCCAGAACCATGTGGTTCGTAAGCAAGCTACTTACCACACAGCCACACCTACGCCTATGTATGCATGTATGTATGTATGTATGTATGTTTTCTTCTGCTTTTAATTATTTAAATTCTTCCTGTGGGGATACAAAGCTTCATTACTAGAATGTAGATAACAAAAATGATATTCTATTCTAAACGTGAAAAATGTCTTGCATAATTTTACAATTCTACTGACACATATTTGTAATGTCCAAGTTTGTTAATTTCTTTTTCTGAAAACTCTAGCTTAGCCAGATTGTAACTTAGACATTTACTCACATAATGAAGTGCACTAATTATTAATGGTACAATTGTGAATTTATAATCTGAATATAGAAGCTGGAGGTTTCAAAGCAGTTGTCCATAGTTATCCTCTTTTGCTTTATTTTCAAAGAGATATTCACATCAGCAGGACAGCTGACCTCTGTGATGGTACATATTTTTTGTCTGTTCCAAACAACAATATCCAGCTTCTTATGTTTATATTTGACAGATGTTTTGATGGGAATATTCCCCCATTATTCCTTGTGTTGATATTTGTGTATGTATTCAATAACAGGAGTATTCTCTATAATGACATTGTATATTGCTTTTGCAACTATGTCAGGTTGCATAGAGAGCTAGTACTTTGATGGCATTTTTGAGCAGATGCTAATCACATGTGTGATGTCTTCCACAGATATATGACATAATCTACATTTTCAGTTGCATCTTGGAGCTCCAATGGCTTCACTGTCTTTTTTGTTTATTAGGAATTTAGTAGCAATTTTCTGTTCTTCAGTTGCAAATGCATAGCATTTAAAGTGTTATGTGATGCAGTAGCCACAAGTCCAAGAGAGGTTGTGCTTCATGTCAATATTACTGTCTTCTTCAAGTCTTTGGGATCATGCATGGTCTTTTTTTTTTGTTGGTATATTGAGCATTTCACATCCAGATCTTCTTTGAGGTATGTTAGTTCACCTGTTTTGAGGTTATCAGGAAGAGGTTGCTTCCTGAAGAGCTTGATATCAGCATGTATGATATTGTTCTCTTCATTTTTCAGCACTAAGTTAATATATTTATTTTTTCTGCTGTTGTGTAGCAAGTGTTGCCCGAGAGAGACTGTACAACATTCAAAGACTGTCTGCACTGTCTGTCACTAGCACCATTTCTATGGAGATTTCCAGTTGATGTCAGTATTTCTAAAAATGAGACCTGTCAAATTTCCTGCTCCTTCACCTGATATTACTTACCTTTTTACGCTTGGTGCATCAGCCACCATGTCACACTTGGACTGAACAGCAGCATATTGATACTTCTATTTCCAAGCCTTTTCTGCTCTTTTTCAACTATAACCTAGCAGAGCAGCTTCAACAAATAAGAATCGGTCGTTTCTCCACTCACAGTCTCAGCTGTCTTAACCAACAAAACATGTTTAATCTGAATGAATAAACAAGTTGCCATAATCTCTATTTCACTAAATTACAAGCGTGCATGTTATTCCCTTCTCTTTTAACTCAGCAACACTTACCCACTTCTGCCACATCTGACACTCAACACTCAACTGATTACACACACAAACATATGTATAATTCATTTCCTATAATAACATTTATATAAACCTTACTTTTATTAATGTTGTAATTTGAAACTTGTAACATTTCCTTGCATGAACAACAGTATATTTTCAAACCAGTATTTTCACAATCTTTGGAAGGACACCTAATGGTTTACTAATTTCAGTTATATTGCCATTAGACCGGAAGAGATTTACACTTTTGGATTTACGTAGAAAATAAAAGACTACAACTATAATTAAATTATTGTTATTATTTATAACCTTTCCTATTTTCTACACATCCTTATCATAAGCTAATCCAGAAAATATCATCTTACATCATCATTCTGTAGATTCTAGTAACTATTTGCAATCTATTATTTTTCAAATTTCTGCAATGGTTAACTTATTTAATTCTAAATGAGATTGCATTTATAGTATTTTTACATACACACACACACACACACACACACACACACACACGCGCACACACACACACACACACACACACACACACCACACACACACACACACACACACAAGGGGATGCTGAAAAGTTCCTGGCTTTAAGGGTATCGTGAAAGGCCTAGCTGAGAAAAACTGAAGAACTACTGCAAATAAGCATGTGAATGTGAGAGGGGAATATGTTGAATAATTAACTTATGACTGCTGCTGTATTTTCTTTTAACCAAAGCCAGGAACTTTCAGTACCCCTTTGTATATCACACATACACACACATTCATGCATACATAAGGAAAGACCTTGCAGAGTCAACCCCACTCTCTAAGCAACATATGTATTAGTCAAAACAGAACTAGTTTATATTATTGGATGCAAACAAAGAGTTTTCATTCTCCTATAGAGATATCTTATAAGAAATATAAAGAAAAAAGCTAGCGGGCTCTCGCTTTCAGCTGTTGGATGGCCATCGACTCTGCTGAGTTCATCCACCTCTTGACACTTTATTTTGCTTTTCATCCTGCTGGGTGTCCAACGGCAACCCACTTCTTTATTAAGCAAGTTTGAGTAGGTTGCTATTTTAATGGTCGACGGCCTGACAAAGCAACAGGTTGTACTGGGTGAATGTTACCAATAACACAAAGGGTCTCCTGTCAGCTATCAAGAAGAATTCGAAATCAACTGCTGGATTTTGAAAGATATACTTAACTGCATCATTGCTTACAAATACGTGAGTCCAGGTTTTGATATCGAGTGGAACAAAAGTGTTAATCGACTGCAGTCTCGTTTATAAATGAAGGTAACTCCGCCATGTAATTTCATAGCCAATGTCATTTGACCAGGCAGTTTAAGTGCCAGACTATATAGCAATTCTGCCGGGAAGTAACCTAGACCTTCCTTAACAATGGTATGTAAACCTAGTAATGCAGTTGGCAGGGCTTCTAACCATCTAGCCAAATCGGAATGTACTCGTAAAGCTGTTGATGAAAACGTTCTATCATCAGAGGTGAAGCCAGGTTCTAAAGTTAGGAGGAATGAGCACCTAAAAAAAAGAGTCACCGTGACACATACCAGTTTTTAACTCATTTCTTTTATATTATGCGAAATATTTCATTAGTTGGAATATACGTAATTTTATTCTACATTCATTAATTTCATTTTTTAACTACTGATAGTGACGTGAAAAAGATGAAACTACTCGAGATCGTCCAGTGTCAAGAGGTTATAACGTTAGGATTTGTTTTGGGTTTTCAGATGTCAGCAGACACCAACACAGGAGATTGAGCAGATAGTTAAAAAAAAAAAACACAGGAAATTGGTCAAATAAAATAATGACTCCACGGCCATGCGGTTGACAAAAATAGATTTGACTTTTATTGCACAAGTGACATAAAAAGTTTTTTAAAATTGTTGAAAAGGCGCCAATTTTGAAAAATGTGCTTGAGAGAGCAGTCTCTCCCCTTGCTCCCCTATTAGCTATACCACTGTCTATCATTCTGTTATTCTTGGGTTGGTCAGCGGTATTGCGAATTTGATGTGTACTTAGCAAGTCAGATAGGTTGGCGAAAAGATTTGATTTGAATTGACGACTTCTTTCGGTTGTTATTGTCATAGAAGGGCCAAAACCTGAGAGCCATTCGACCATTAGGGATTTGTAACCACAAAGAATGAAAGGTCTCGTTATGGTTTCAGACCTTCTAAAAAAAATGGTCTATACAGGTCAATGCATATGTCAAAGCTTTATGATCAGAATAACTGGTGAAGGTTTCTCCTGTTAAGAAATGTCGAAAATGCTTCACAATAAATAAGTGACTAATAATTCTCTACGGAAAGTATTATACCTCGTTTCTGCTGATTTGAAACGCTTGTAAAAAAAGGAAAGAAGTTTGCCAAGCATCTTGAGCAAACTATGGCAGTACCCCACCGATTCCAACATCAGATGCATCTGCTATCACTGATGAAGGAGCGTCTGGTACGGATGGGCTTATAGTATAACTTCTATAAACTTTTTTTTTATATATAATCTTGCTGGATTTAGAGAAATAGTTTAAGATTGCGTAACAACTTTGTTAGTAGAAATAATGGTCTCTGTACAGTGCTGCATAAATCTTCTGTTGAGGTTAATGAGACCACGCAATGCAGATATTTGTAATGGCTTCTATTTCTTCCGTTAACGGACGAATTCCGTCTTTATTAGTTATATGTTCCCAAAAACGTTATATAAGAAACGCCAAAAAGACATTTACAGGGGTTAATTACAACACTGAACTGTGACAATCAAATAAAAAGTTGTTCTAAGTATTGTTCATGTTGCTCCTCTGTTGGACTAGCAATCAACAAGTCGTTGATATATTGAATATCGAGGGAATTGCTGCTGGGCGAGCTTATCTGTTAAAACCTGAATTTTATTTCCTGTTGTCTTAACAAAATATTGCCAACTCAGAAGAAATAGAAGAGACGAAGGTAGAGGGGTTAAGCTTCTACATTACCAGTATTTGAAGAGGAAATATTCATAATAAAATCTGCCAAGTCGGCCAATTGGGTGGTCGAGCTCTGCTCTTTGTTAGGCGTTAAAATGGCTTGCTCGTTTGAAGGGAGCACAAGAAAAAAGTATCGCAACATTGACTCTTCAAATGTGTTACCCTCCACTAATTCTCTCATTCTTCTCAGCAGTTGAAAAGGCTTCTTATCCCCTAAAACTTCTTTGTGAAGGAGTGGGTGAAGACATTTCTGTTTTCATACTTTGATAGGATGTAGAGTCGGAATGGTTGGTAATCAATCTTTGACTTCACTGCTTAAGGCTGGAAGCAAAACACTGGCTAAAAGGTGAAATTGACGCGTGTCCGAAGAAATTATATTTGCTGCGAAATTGACTTCAAGTCGAAAAAACTAAAGAGAAGGACCTTCAGTATATGGAGGTGAAGTGAAGAACAAAGCAGCTTGAATAGCTGAACTATCACTATTTACAGAAGAAAAAGACGAAGCAGGTGAATTCAACATTCTTTTTGAACGGAAATTATTTGGAACCACGCTAAGGAAAGGATATGAAAAGATAAAATACCGGCTGTTAAGCGAACTCAAGAAGGTTCTGAATTAACTTCCGCTCTGGAATCACTTTCGAGTGAAGAGACTTTCGTCTGTGTTGAAGGGTGTAGTGTTGCTAGCACCAACACTTTCACTTTAACACCTTGTAAATAAAGTCTTCTCTTCTCTCAAACAGTGGAACGGCTTGTCGTCTTTCATTTATATTCTGTTGGCACTGTTTTATATACCCATGTATTATGGCTTCTCTCTTATATATATTTTGTAAGGGATGCGACCGTGCGGCGTACAAAAGGAGACCTTTGTCACCAACCTCCCTACGTACGGTCGTATTACCTACAGTCGGACTGGTTGTCTGTCGCACGAACTGAAACATGGCTGAGTACGATGATGGTCAGTGACTAGACCTTAGACGGTCTGGAGTCAAAGACTATTTCTTTATTACCCACAAGGGGCCAACATAGAGGGGGGACAGTACAACATGATTGGGGTCATGTTAAAACAATGATGTAAAACATTAAATGATGGTAAAAATACAATAAAATTTCAATGAAATCGAAAATCGAATGTTACACATTTGACAAAACAACACAAAAAGGACGCATGAAGCAGAAAAAAACAGGATTGCCGACCCCACGAGCCCTGTTTTTCCCCACTGAAACCTTGGTAGCTGACTTACGGCGTTTTCATGCAGTGACTTTCACTCCCAGCAACCGTGCAACACGCTTCCATCTTTTTTGAAACTTGCATACTGACAGACACCTTTTCTCTAACTCAACCTTTGTTTTTAGGTGGAACTTAAAGAAGTTCACCAAGGCGAGGCCAGAAATCATGGTGTCTGCTACTATGACGAGAAAGGAATGCTTACCTTCGTTTGTCAAGAAACTAGGCGAGTCAATTTTTAGAATTGTCTCAGCCGATAGCTATACTCTTCTTCCGTCCGACAACAGGTGTTCTGCATAAACCCACACGTCCGAAATTTCCGAGCACTGGACAATAGCGTGCAGGACTGTTTCCACATCCCGCTCGCATCTTCGACAGTTCGATGGTCCAACGTGATCATGTCTTGTGAGCTTATCCCGAACATTTGCCAGGCCAAAGACTTCTGAAAGTTATCCAGCGTCCTCGGACCGAATGTCCTTTGGAACAGGCTGTCTAACTTATTATTATTGAGACCCAAGGTCCTTCCCAGGGCATCGTTATTTCCGGCCTCTACCAACCTACTATAAAAGGCTGCGGTGGTACCAAAGCCACCGGCATTGCCCGACTTGCGGAAGTGGAAGAGGGCCTTACGGCACTCTGAATACCACATGCTCGACCTAAATCTGCGACGATACCAGGTTTCTCTACCACCAAAACTGGCAAATCTGGGGAACATCTGCCTCGCGAGCGGGGACGACACCCATTCACCATCCAGGTAGAGCCGAAGATGCCTCAACCTCAGCGCATCAACAGCCAAGGCATCCCTAACCCACCCTTTAACGGCTTCTGACAGCAAATAGAACGTCTCACAAGGGGAGGGTTACCCTTCCACAAAAAGTGAACGATTTGCCTCTCCAACTTGCTTAACCACGAATCCGGACAAGGAACGACGGTTAGGCGGTAAGTGATGACCGATGCTATAAACACATTGGCCACCTCCGCCCTCCCTTTCAAGGATAGCCACCGCCAAGACCAAGTCTTGACCGCGTGAGCCACCTTGCTCGTCACCTCTAACCAGTTCTTTTCTATCTGGAGATCTGGACCAAACCAGATCCCTAGCAATTTAACCGGGCCCTCTGTCCAGCATCCCACGATGCTATTCGAAGGCATCGACTTGCCCCTCCAGGTGCCGAGTTGCAAGCCGACTGACTTTTCCCGATTAATTTTTGCTCCTGTCACCGTCTCGTAAGCCTTGATGGTATCTCCCACATTCTGTAGGAGTTCCACCTTGGTCACGATGATGGTGATGTCGCCCGCATACGCTGTCACAGATCCTCCACCTCTTGGATTCGTCGGGATGGCGCTCAGCTTTCGCAGTAATGGCTCGAGAGCCATCACATATAAAAGCGGGGAGAGCGGACACCCTTGACGGACTGACCGTTTGATGCGGAAAGGCTTCGAAAGGAAGCCATTCACCCGAACGATCGAGTCGATGTTGTCGTACAACTGTATAATCCACCTGAGAAAACCAATGCCCAGACCGAACTGTGCAAGCACAGACACCAGGTACCGATGGTTCACCCTATCGAAGGCTTTACTCTGGTCTAAATGGACCAGTGCCCCACCTTTGCCAGAATTGTTCCCGAACCCTTCCATGGTGTAGCGTATAAGGTGAAGATTATCCTGAATGGTCCTTCCGGGGACCGCACAAGTTTGTGCTTCCCCGATTAGGCCATCCGCGACACGCGTCAACCTTTTCGCTAACACCTTGGCCAAAATCTTCACCTCTGCATTCAGCAGGGTGATGGGCCTGAAGTTGTCTATTCTATTCCCCTTGCTCGAGTCCTTTCTGATCAGCGTCACCACTACCCGGCGCACAGATCTGGGAATGAACCCATTCTGCCGCCAGTTCGCGAAAACGCCGGCCAGTATGTACCCGAACAAGTCTGGCATACTTTTGTGTAGTTCGTAGAGCAAACCATCAATCCCCGGCGCCTTACCTCCGCCGCAGTCGGCCATGGATTCAGCTATCTCCTCGGGCGAGATTGACCCTTCACAGCTCTCCACGTCCTGCCCGGCTCTGGAGTCAAAGACAAAGTATAGTGAAAGCAAGCGCCTTTTTATAGAGAAAAAAATGGCTCAAACAGAGCATAGGAAAAACAGTGTCACGAGACCTTATCCAAAGGCCGTGATTGGTTGGCTTTACACAGTGGCGCAAAATAAGTAGAGAGACAAACTGCGCCACATGCCAACCAATCAAATCAGTGAACACAACAGGAACAAACCAGCCAAAGATGGTTGTAATCTCAAACGAGATTATTCCTGTTGTGTTTCTCAAACAGTGAGGATATCAGATACACTACAAGGGTATACATGACTGATATTTCGAGCACGATAAAATATGAACCTAATATAACAGTATTCTCAACATCATAATTTGCAGAGGCAGGGGCTGCGAGGGTAAAAATTGTATGTGCGACGGCGTCTGAACCCTTGGATCTCTTCTTCCCGTCGTTGCGGTAGTCGTGGTGAGTTTATATTCATGTATTTAATGAGTATGGTTTGTTTTAACGACTTTTGCTGGCTATTTCTGAGTCGAACATCATCAAATGTGGAGGAGATGAACACCGGTTGTTACCAATTGTCGGAATGTTGTTGGCAGGCTCTGTCATCAGTTCTCCCGAGTATATTATAGTGCTTCCTCCATGCTGCTGTGGTAGCTGGTTGAGTTAATGAATGAAAATATGTTTCTTGGCTGCATGAAGAAGTAACTGAACAACAACTGCGAACATTTAACAAAAGAATTTATTGTCGCACATAAAAACAAACTGCGTTGGCCTTTTATTATTATTATATTGCTTTGCAAAACAGAATTTTGACGGCTTATAAAAGCAGTATCAAATTCAATAGCTTTTGTAAGTGGCAGTAATTACTGCGAAAACAAGGCTGTTTCATCAAACGGTCGACTTACCCAAAGTATGATACTGTAGAAAATACCAATTTTAAAAACTTCCCAGTCACATTAGAATGCACCTGTAAATATGTGATGTGCTGCTCAATCAGACAACTGTCGTTTCATTCGTAGCTGTTGAATCAGACATACAGCCGTTTGTAGAAAAAAATGGATGTGTAAAGATACCAACAATAACTTAATTATGATGACTGTTTTCTTTTTATTTTCTACATAGCACGGAAAATGTGGTCCTCTTGTCGCCAAGTGGCTCAATAATTTTGAGTAATAAAAAAGTACAAGTAGTTCAACAGATTGTGAACGTACTAGTTTGGAAATGATCAATCAATCCCTTTGGAAAAATAGCAAGTTTTTAATCATTGGTAAAAGTAGGATGTACATAAATATGTTGGAAACATTTATTCGTGTTTTTAAAACCAGTTGAATGTTACATATGGTGCAAACAAGTATATTAATATATATTTCAAAGGACCGAGTACAATGGAAAAAACTCTCGGCCTTTGAGTAACTTTTGAAAGTTTTCTTCCGGTTAATATACGTATGTATGTATGTATGTATGTATGTATGTATTTATGTATGTATGTATGTATGTATGTATGCATGCATGCATACATGCATGTATGTGTGCATGTATGTATGTATGTATATGCATGCATACATATATACTACATACATACGCACACACATATACAGAGGGAGAGAGAACGAGAGAGAAATAGATATAAATATAGATTTCCACACTCATTCATGTGTGTGACGTGTGCATACGTGTCTGTACACATACGTACGTACATACATACATACATATACATGTGTGCGTGTATGTATATATATATATATCTATATATACACACATACATACATATATGTACACACACACATATATATATATAACTCTATTTTGGGAAAGTCATTCTGCCGATAAAAAAAAGACACACTATTATAATTCTGTTAATTGATTTTACAAAGTCTTTAATTACACATCTGTAACGTTTTCACGCAGGGAACTTTGCACTGAACTGATTGAAAAGGTTACAGATGTGTAAAGAATCGCTTGACTAACTACTTAAATGTTAAATGTCTGCATGATCAGAGCTGACCTAGGGTTACATAAAACAACAACGACAACGACAATATTCGCTGGTAGCATCTTCACTCTTACATTATCACAATCAACACCAATACCTGCTCACACTCGCCACTATTCATCTACTTCTTCTTACCACCACTTTTAACTATCTCTGCCCCAGTGCCAACACTTACCAACATTCTCCAACACTCTTCTATCCAATCACCACCAGCACTACCATTACCGGCGACGCAATTATTATCTCTACCAAAACAACACGACTATCACCACCATCACTACCCCAACAATAATAGTTAACACCAATACCACTACCACCAACAACAACAACAGCAACAAAAAACAACTGCAACAACAACAAATTAACACTAACACCAAAATCAGCTCCACCTCCACCAACAACACGAGTGCCAACACTACCGCGACCTCACTACCCCCACCACCACCACCAACAACAACAACAACAACAACAACACTCATAGTCTTCGAGTCGTTAAGAATGATTGATTAACGCTTGGATTGCAAGAATCGATCAATCCCAGTCATGAAGGAAGACTGGCATTAATTTCATGGGAAGGACGGACTATGGCGGAGACAACAGCTGTGTGACAGAAGCAGAGGGAAGAGATATACAGAGATATATCGAGAAAGAGAGAGAGGGGGAGAGGGAGAGAGAGAGGGAGAAACAGACAGACAGACAGACAAACAAGTAGAGAAATACAGATATAAATCCGAGAAGGATGTGGTGGTGGGCACTTAGAGCTAGTCAGAGATTTACGAGGTGCAAAAGAAAGAAAGCAGACAGACAGACAGATAGATAGATAGATAGATAGATAGATAGATAGATAGATAGATAGATAGATAGATAGATAGATAGATAGATAGATAGATAGATAGATAGATAGGCGAGCAGGCAAAAAGACAGACAGATTATTGCAAAGTACATGTAGGTACCAGTGTGTGTGTGAGTGTGAATAAAAAGATAGATTTAAAGCAAGTGTGAAAGATGCAATCCGGGACGGTTATATGAGAGGGTGACACTTCTCTTTCTCTCTCTCATACACACACACACACACACATATACATATACAGACGCTGGCATGGCTCTGTAAATCAATTCGCTTCACAACCACATGGTTCCAGGTTCAATTCCAATGCGTGTCGCATTGGCTGAGTTAATTCTGCCGTAGATTCGGGTTGGCTAATATTTAACGGGTTTCCCAGAGGGATATTGCGCGGATACCAATCATATTATATACATACCTAAGTATATATACATGAACATACACACATGCACACGCACATACACACGTGTATGTGCCACAAAGCAACAACTGAATCAGTCATAACTCCTAAGATAAATATTGGTTTCGAATTTTGGCACTAGGCCAGCAAGTTTGGAGGGAGAGGGGAGACACCAGTGCTTTATCGATGAAAGGTAAAATCGACCTCGGTAGAATTTGAACTCAGAACGTTAAGCTGGACGAAATGTTACTAAGTATTTTGCTCGGCGTGCAAAATACTTTGCCAGCTCGTTGCCTTAACTCCTAAGATTGATGTCGAATAGATTTGTAAATGCATCATCGACAAATAATTCCTAGTGAGATTTGGACTTTGAACGCAAAGACTCTGGGCAACTAACACAAAGCATCCAATTCGATGCTGTAAGAATTCACGTAGTCTACTGTCCCCGACCAGGAGTATGAATAGCAAAGTTAAGTGGAGTGGGATTTGAGCTAAGAGTGCAAGAATCTGGTTTAATACTGTAGGAAATTTCATCTGATTTCCTAACGACACTGCCAATATGTCGTCTTTACATATAATGATTTGGAATTATTCACATATGATTACTACTGATGTATATCTATTTTTTGACACAACAATAAAATACTCTGTAGGTAAGAGCAATACAAGCAATAATAAAAAATGTTTCACCCATGAAATTACACATTCGAAATGGTTAACTATTGTTAGGATATCCTTGATAAAAACTGAAGTAACTTCTTTCAGTCCGACATTTGTGATTATTACGCTTCGATCATCCGACCTATACTGAATGATGAAATGTATTTCAGTATAACACCAATACCACAAAAGTAAAATTGAAATCATTCTGTGTGCTCATCAAATGTAATGATTATATAATGTAATGATATTCTAGACTAAGAAATTCAATGATTCCCTTAATATTAGGATGTTTGCTCAGAATTGAAACAAAAAACATTTCCTAATATCGCAAGAAGTTTTTGCTTTGGCGAAGGGCTTTTGGTCCTAATTAATCGCATCTGATAAATTCAGGAAAACCTCCACAGCTTCTTTAAGGACTTTCGTTTCAGAATAACCGATGAAATTTACTGGAAAAAGCAAACTATTCTGCTGCTAGCCTAGATCGCTTCAATTTTCGTTATCACTTGAGCTACAAACCTAATAAAACAATTATGTCCATAAATACTCTAATAAACGCGGATATACTGTTCATAAGTTAATCTCAAATTTCTCACATAGGCTTATGAACAGATTTTTCCAATACACCTCAATATTACAACCAAGCCTTGGTTAAATGTAGTTTTCAGGATAAGATTTATTACACGACGACATCTACCGGATGCACCAATAAAAACAAAAGCATAAAAATATCAGTTGTTATGCCATTGGTCGAAATCTCCCTTAATTATTTCCTCTTAAATCGTGAACATCATTAGATCTTTAAGAAAAAACACTATCAAAATTTCCTAATACCCTAAATTTTGACTGTAAATTCACATACTGTATGTAATGCTTGTAAAATTTGTAAACGTAACAAATCTATTAACACACCAACCCGAACAACAGCTCTGATCCCAGCAACTGCTCTCTAGAATCTAATTCTGTGTGTAAAAGATATTCATGTTCAAATGTTTAGTTACTCTGAAGCTTACGCTAGTATGACCTCAAGTCTATTTATATCAATATTCTATTTGTATAGGAATTCCTTTAAAAACACTTTAGAAACAAAAGCAGATAAATCTCTTTGGCATACTACATTTAGTCGTAAAAAAAATAGTGTCATATCATTATAATTGGAGCATTCTTTCTAGAGAAAAACGTATTACTAGAGGTAATAATAATTTCTATAATCTTTACACTATAGAGGACTACCATTTTCGTAAAATCTCTTAACTCAATTGCCAATTAGAAAATATTCAGAACTGCATTCGTAGAATACAAATGTTTTGAACCGAACATATTTCTACACCGCTTACAATGGCCTGCATCTGTTGACCCATTCACAAAGTCTTTCACATAATTAATTCATCTCTTCACCTTCACTTTGGTTGATGATTGTAAGTTCAACAACGCTATCACTGCATTGTATTTTCTTTTTTGATCGTGTGTTCGTTTGTGCCTTTTTAAAATGTTTTGACTTAGAGTCAGTTACCATTTTAATCGACTTTATTCACATTTCCTCTTTGCTTTATTCTAACTCGACATTCTGAAGAGTGTAACGAAACAGCATGATCACTCTGTAAATGTCGATTTTATCAAATCAAAACATCTCTGTGTATGTGTGTGTGTGCATTTCAAATAATTTTGAGGTGATATTTGAAGCATTGTGATAAGCAAAATTCGAACGAATTTGGAAGCCAAACAATGTATTTAACAAAAGCATAATTTATTGTTCTTTTTCTTTCCTTCTTGCATTGTTCTTTTTTTTTTATCAAAACGTCCATTTCAAAGGGAGTGTTAGTCAGTATATATTGGAATGGAAATGAAGACAATGGACAAAGTAACACATACAGACAAACAGGCATCCATCCCGACTGATTCATCGAAGTCCGGAAGCCAGCTGAAACAGAGTTCAAATGTAATGGCAGCAATAGTAGCTTTCAAAAATTCTCCGTCAACCAGACAAATAAATCAACGGCAGATTTCACTGGGTTTGTCTTGTTGTTATTGTTGTTGTCGAAAATGAAAAGATGGCGATAAATGAGTAAGCACAATATTACAAACAGATAACACAGCGCAGCAGGCAACACAAAAAATAATACAAGATGCAACACAAGCTATAAAAATACAACGCAATGAACATCAGCAACAAAAAATATTCCTATCCGACCAACCAGTCAGCCTGTGATTAATTCTTACGAGGTAATATTGAGGAACCATGGAGCTGTTGCTAGGTAATGGGATGCGGGTTCACTAATGTTAACATGCTTTGTAAAGGTGGTCAAGCCGTTTGTGAACTTCATGCTTTTAAAGTTTCATGTTTAAATGTAAATTAATGTTAAAACATACGATTTCTTTGCGATATAAACGTTGTAGCGAACATTTTTTTTTATACTTCAGACACTTTAATTCTTCCTTGTCATGTGTATTGCTTTTGACCGGTCAGAGATTAGTAATCGGTGAAACTAACTTCTCTGTAAAGGGACAGAAAAAATAATTCTCTTCCCCTTTCTCACATGGCGCCATTCGCTCGACACATGCAAACATCCTCCTCTGACTTTTTATTTTGGCAGCAACCATGTACAGGTACCGAATATTTCTTTACTTGCATTTCACTTTCCCGTGATAGCAGTCAACTTCTACAACTGCACAAACTTGAGTCTGTGCCGTTGTAGAAGAGCTTCCGCCAGAAAATATGTGTACATTTAGCTGTCTTTCTTCATATGAAGACCATTTAACTTTGGTCGATTCCATAGACACGAACACATGAAAATATCTATGCATAATGTCCATAGCATTACTACAACATAAAATGGATCTTTACCTTTTGACCGCTACACACTTTCAAACTTCGTATACTAGTAGAATGTGTCACATAAAACATCTTTTACTCTTGGCGTTGTTGAGAAAATTCTGTATTTTGCAAGTTATTTCTTGTTAAAGTTGAGGTATTTCGGTAATTTCAACCAATCCCTGACGTGTATTCAGCTGAATAAAATTACTGCCGTTGTTTGTCAACAACTATCGGCAGTGTATATTTCGTTTGTCACTGTTATTTATGACATCGTTCGAAATATACACTGCCGATAGTTGTTGTCGGCAGTAATTTTATTCAGCTGAATTGATTGGTTGAAATTACCGAAATGCCTCAACTTTAACAAGAAATAACTTGCAAAATACAGAATTTTCTCAACAATGCCAAGAGTAAAAGATGTTTTATGTGACACATTCTACAAGTGTCCGAAGTTTGAAAGTGTTTAGTTACAAAAAATTATTTTTTAAATTTGTCAGTCAAAAAGTAAAGATCTGTAACGGTAACGAGTAGCTTCTTGCACTTTCAGGGTGCAACTGGTGCATACAGGATTTCCGTTGCTTTACTTTCCAGATTCTACCAGTCAGAAAACACAAGACGCAAACGTAAAAAATATATATACTTTATTCTCCTATCCACAGAACGAAATAAGTGGTGTATCTGGTATCCCTTGGTTCTTGATGTGCAAGGCTGAACTTTAACGCTGTAAGATTTCTTACAATGTTCAGCCGCTAAAACAGAGCTGGTCAAAATGGCGTCCTTAGGGAGCGAAGGGAATACGCGTCTGCAACCTTCGATCGCTATGCTTCAAGTCACTGCTTACTGCTGCTATATCTCTCTCTGGACGCCCAGTTGGTCAACGTTTTAAGCTCCCTTGCCTATCGGCTAACTGCCACATCATCAAATCCCTTCTTCCGGTCTTCGCGCATGCGCGAGAGGGCCCTTCCCCTCTGCCTTGGTGAAAGCACCAACTCCGCACGCGCGAAACAGAAAAGGACGGTGCGCGCGCGCGCACCGTTGTATAGGATCACTACAGATCCAATGAAATATGTAACTTTCTTATCAGTGTACTTTTTCATAAACACATTTATGCAAACTATTGCAAAGGAATACCTAGAATTTTCCATGTTCTACTTCTATATTGAAGTTGAATATTCAAAACACGTGTCGTAGAATTACTATTGTTTTATGATAACAACAAGAGAAAATGATATACAACTAGATTTTGTTATTACATTTATGAAAGTGACCAAGGCGAGGAGCTGGTAGAATCGCTAGCGCATCGGACGGCCCTTTCAAAGGGGCACCACTTTGGGGTCCGCTGAAGGCAAAATGTATTTTTTGTGGAGACAGGGGGCGGCAAACGGAAGAGTAGCCCTGGGTGGTACACACTCTAGCTACGCTAGTGGATCGATGTACCCGACAAACCACTACCTTCAAAATTTCAGGCCTTGTGTCTACAGTAGAAAGAATATTTATTAACCTTCTAAATATATAACCTGTATTAATTTCTGACAGAGATGTTTTGGAAGACGTTGATGGAAATTTGTAAGATATTTGTAGTAAAATATCAATTATATGACGTGAAAAATAGTTGTGATTATAAAAAATGAAAAACGATTGTAATTATAAAATTTCATTATTCAACTCAATTTACAATCTCACCAGTCAGTATCAGCTGAAATTCTTTTTTGTTGAATTTTCATTTCGGGAAGCCAATTCCGTTGCAACTGTAACCGAATTTATTTGCCTGTCTGGTATTTGTGATACAAAAAGTATAACAAGGGAATTTAATCTTTGTTGCGTCATTCTTAACAGAAGACAATGTTTTCTGTCGTTTTGTCAGAGAAAAATGTAAAAATGTTCGTTCACCTGAATCAAGTATTACAGGAATTCTTAGTAAAAGTTGACAAATGTACAAGTTTCTGATAGTATGTGCTTTCTATCTTTTTTTTTTTTTTTTTTTGGTGATCTACAATATCAACCAAACAACAGAGGTCTCTCTCGGTGAAACTTCAAATACTGGATGGATGTTGAGCTAACGAAAATTGTCAATGTCATCAGTGTTTCTTTCCATAATAAAAGTGAGGAAAAGATGACTCCGATATTCTGAGGTGACTCAACAAAACTGGTAGAGCCACAATATATTAAATAACCACACTTCCATAATGGTTGCTTTGGTTATGAAAGATATACTTTGATGAAGTAGACACAAACTTCGTTTTAAGTACCTCTGGTAAATATACTGATGTATCCAACAATGGACAACTTATTTTATATGTTCGTTGCAGTGACAAAAGCCTGATGGCCAATGTTTGTGTTAGACATAATTTTTGGTATAATTTTCCGTCATTATAGACGTGTTCACTATACTGAAACTACATTGATGCAATTGAAGAGGCGTATGCTTTGACAAAAACAACTTGTGTTTGGAATGGCCAAACGATTGAAAAAACTTCATCTGTATTTAAAATTCTCATGGTTTGAGAGTGAACGAAATTACAATGCGCTGCATCACATTATCTTACGGGGTAAGGTACAGTAAAGAGATTGTAATTTTAATCAAGTATTCACCAAAGAGGAAAAAATTACTTGAGATGAAAAAAAAATATAGAAGAGTATGAAATTATATTGACAACTGATGGTATATTCATTCCCAATGCATCGAGATGGGCAGAGTGCGTTTCTTGCTTTTAACGAATTATCTTTTGTCTTTTTTTTACTTGTTTCAGTCATAAGACTGCAGCCTCGTGTTTTGGCAAGAATGTGTGTAGTCACAACTGGATGTTGTTCGGGGTCGTATAATTAGACGCCAAGAATAAATAGAAATGCTTAATTTCTTCTTTGAACTAAATCTCAGTTCTTCTACTTGCATACAGCCAATTTATCAAAGTCGCTGCAAGCAGCTAATGGTATAATGTCATCAATAGAGAGACAGAGGATGGAAATTTACTAAACCAGTTTCGAAAAGAGATGAGGAATGGCGATTCATTTGACAATCTCTGCGATGATATAGTGTAGAAAGTAAGGACACACCATTTTGTCTCAGAAACTGCATTATCATGAAAACTAAAGTACCCTAGAACAATTGAAATGAGGATTGAAGAAGGCACATTTCAATTGACAGCACGAGAGCTCTACAGAAGTATTTTATTGGTTAACACTTTGATCGCGCGAATTACAAGGTACATAAAATGTTGGAGACATCGCTATTAAAGGTTATCATCAAAGTGAATACCTTGTCAGAAATCGCTTTCATTATAGAAAGAAACACAGATGACTTACGTCGGAGTAACCGCTCAAACAAAACGATTCTATTTGTTTTGCGATTATGTCATTAGATACGAATCTAGTGAATCGACACAACTTAAATAGCACTCTGTAACACGATCTTTGTCCTTGGTAGCAACTGTTCTTTCTTATTTGCTTACCCGTAGAAAGTATGAAAAATGGTTAATTTTTACTTCAAACTTTGCTTTTGCTACATTCATTTAAAGCCTAAAGAATCATTCTCCACACATGGCTATGATGCTCCTTTACTACTCCTGCTCATGATCAGAGATGCAAATATTGTCAGTCACTAAGGAAATGCTCAAGTGGTTAAGGTCAAGCAACTGACAAGCAAATTTGTGGTATTGAATAGAATATTTGCTATAACGATGTACCTGAAATAGATGTAAACTGAACTGTTGGGCTTATGATCCCCGTACTAATACTGCTATCTATGTTGCCGGAACGTTCTAGAGACACTTTGAAAACTTTAGAAACTTCTCGAAAGTTCTTGAAAGTTCTAGAAAATTCTGCTTCAGCAATTCAGTGCTGAATCTGTCTGAAATATTATATAGGTCAGTTTCAAAACATTGAAAAAGTAAAGTTTGACGGGAATAAGTAATTTCCTTTGATTTCTAGATGAAAGCAAACAGGAAATAACATTTACTGAGAAAAAAAAAAAAAAAAAGATTGTTACACTGTGTAATTTGTGCCCAAATTTGTAAACACAAAAAGCTATATTTCAGCCAAATCACCCAACTTTCTACTCCGAGCTAGGTTTTATCTGTTATCACACAGTGGCGTATAAACAGTAGTGTGTAATTTTCTACTTATTTATCCGACTTACTTAACTCATACGTATTAAAACAGTGACAGTTCCAAAAATATTCGTTCCGCTTCCTTTTCACTTAATTACATATCAGTAGAGTTACTGTGAAAATTTCACAAGTTACTCTTCAAATTGGTAATTTTTCTAAATTCTGTATATTTTTGCACATGAAATATTATACTATTTTATCAATTCACCGCTTGAGTTATTTTAAATCCTGAAAATAATGTTTCGGCATCAAGAAATAATTCAATTCTGGGTTAATTGATAAAGTAAAATAGCAATTTCTAAAAAGTAATATTTCATAAAACCAACTAATTATCTGCTTACTTTCCACTAGAATTCATAATACACACAAATCGAATGTGAACCAATAGAATATTAGTATTCTTTTTCTTTCCTTCGTCATTCTCGCACCGTAGGTAAATATGGATAGTTGCTACTGTAACATATTTAGACATGTAATTCACTTACCTCTAGGTTCATCATTATTGTCCAGTTATTGTTCCGTATTTTGAAGGCATGTGGCTTAAAGGTTAGAGTATTCAGCACACGATCGTATGGTCGTGAGCTCGATTCGCGGTGGTGCACTGGTCGGACTGATCTTAAACGCTAACACTAGACCCTAATTCTAAGCCGAGTGTATCTCAAAATTTTGCTTTTGAGTTTTCGCTATTAATTGTTTACGTGAACTGCAGCATTATAACCGTACTGTTTGTATTGTTTTTGTTTTTTTGTTTTGTTTTGTTTTGTTTCAGTAATCAAACATACGGTTTGTTATTTTCTAATCTTTTGAAAACAAAATTTATTGAGGATTTCTCCTTTTTATATTGCCGGTTCCAACGTTTTACATGACTTTATTCATTTAAAGTTTAAATTTTAAACTTATTTAAACTCGAAAACTTCTTACAACTTTCGTTGTCGTAATATATTGCTTTCAATTCAAGGCGACGAGCTGGCAGAAACGTTAGCACACCGAGTGAAATGCGTAGCCGTATTTCGTCTGCCGTTACGTTCTGAGTTCAAATTCCGCCGAGGTCCACTTTGCCTTTCATCTTTTCGGGGTCGATTAAATAAGTACTAGTTGCGCACTGGGGTCGATATAATCGACTTAATCCGTTTGTCTGTCCTTGTTTGTCCCCTCTGTGTTTAGTCCCTTGTGGGTAGTAAAGAAATAGGTATTTCGTCTGTCTTTACGTTCTGAGTTCAAATTCCACCGAGGCCGACTTTGCTTTTCATCCTTTCAGGGTCGATAAAATAAGTTCCAGAGGCGTACTGAAATCGATCTAATCGACTGGCCCCGTCCCCCAAAATTTCGGGCCTTGTGCATAGAGTAGAAAAGAATATATTGCTTTCAATTTGTTTAATAAAAGTTATCACGCAGAAAATGCCAGCTTCCAACTCCTGTTTTCTGATTTAGCTAAAAACAATCAAACTTTAAAACCTCTGTAACATTTTTCAAAATTTTTTTCTGGGACAAATGAATAACAACATTCAGCGCGAAAAATTACATCAATATATCAAATTCGAAAATCTATATTTACTTTTAAAATTTCAAAAGATGACGTACAGATTTAGAAAAATAATTTTTTGTAACTAAACACTTTTAAATTTCGGACACTGGTAGAATGTGTCATATAAAACGTTTTACTTTTAGCATTTTTGAGAAAATCATATTTACGAGGTAATTTCACGTTAAAGTAGGCCTATTTCGGTAATTTCAACCAATCAATGACGTGTATTCAGCTGCCGTTGTTTGTCATGAAGAACTTCCGGCGGTGTATTTTTCGTTTGTCACTGCTATTTATGACAACCCTAAAACCCTAACCCTAAAACCAGTACAAACGCACGAACGATGTCATAAATAACAGTGACAAACGAAATATATACCACCGATAGTAATTTTATTCAGCTGAATACACGTCATTGATTGGTCGAAATTACCGAAACAGGCCTACTTTAACGTGAAATTACTTCGTAAATATAAGTTTTTCTCAAAAATGCTAAGAGTAAAACATGTTTTATATGACACATTCTACCAGTGTCAGGTGGGGGTGAGAGTTGGCCTCCCTAGTCCCTTTGATCCCAAAGTAAATGTATCTTGTCGACATTCCATCCCTCTTCGACGAAGAATTTTACTGAAACATTAAATTTATCTTCTGCCTTATGGCATAAATCATATCCCTTTATTTCAGATACTTAGATTACTCGGATTTTACTGGGTGTTCAGACGGTTGTAACATTTACTGTAGTTTTGACTTTCAGGGAAAAAAAAAGAAAAGAAAACTTACAAATGTTCGCTACTTTACAAAAATTGTATCAGCTAAGCAAATGGCATTCTCTAAATGTATTAAAGACACCATAACAGATTCAGAACGCTATTTCAGAAATTTATCTCCATTCTGTTTGACAAATTTAGATGGGGCAAAATGAGTAAGATATGATAAAGTAAGTTTGCCTCTTCAGTTCTCCAGAATTACATTTGAAAAAAGGCTCATATACATCACTATCCATCCTTAGACATAAGAAAGATCAGAAATGCAACAAAAAGGTTTTAGTTCTTAGGTCAAATTGAAAGAGGTTAATGGAAAAATGACACATGATATGAAATTTTTAAAATTCGACTAAATCTAAAAACACAACATAAAATATTATCTATAACCTTTTCACGACCTGCATCATGCTGTTAAATTGAAAGAAATTATTAAAATTCGTCATTACTCACGTTATCCCATTTTAGACACCATTTTTTGAAAATTAAATATTAATAAATTAGTGTGGGAAAAATTGACTTTGTAATCCAGAGAAAAGAATACTAATTGTTAAACACCAAAAATTATCCAGGTATTTTATCTGCAACCTCAATTACAATCAGGTTCAAAATTAAGGAAAGCTGTTTCGACGGAGTTTCACATCAGGATGCCCACATAAATTGAATTTTCTTTGTTTTGACGGGTTTTTTTTCCCAGTTTTCTTTTCACTACGGCCTTCAAAATGTTGGGGTGCATCTTTCCATGAAAAAAATTTTTTGAAAATTTATGATTTTCGTTTTTCACTTCAATCTCCTCGCCACTCACCTTCAGACCGATGGTTTTTAAGTGTGTAGTGCAAAAAAAAAAAAATTGACCAAAATCGGTCCGGAAGGTGGTGGTAGGGGGGTGTAAAAAAATCATAAATTTACAAATCATTTTTTCATAAAAAGATGCCCTCATCATTTCGAAGGCCGTGGCCAAAAAATAAAAAAAAAAAAAAGAAAGAAAGAAAAGAAAAATTCCCGTCAAAACGGAGAAAAACCAACTTATGTGGGTGTCCTGATCCGAAACTCCACCAAGATTTCTTGGAAAAATAAAAAAGTTAATGAACCTGCAGTCCCCACTATAACTTTCCAGAATAATGTACCGGGTGTTCTAGAACAGTGGATGGTGGTTGAAAAAAAAAACAACTTTATTTTTAATACAGTTCTGTATTTAAGAGATGAGGAATTATGTACATTATTTACATTCGACGGATATTTGTCCTCATCTTTGTTGTTAAGACAACGTTTCGGCTGATATACCCACCAGCCTTCTTCGGGTGTCTTGGGAAAATTTCGAACCTGGGTTCTCATTCCTAAGGTATTCTTCGAAGTTACTATTATTATTCGATTCCAAGCAGTGACCTGAATAACAACAACAAAAACAACAATAACAACAGCAATTATAATAATAATAATGATAATAATAATAATAACATCGAAGAATACCTTAGGAATGAGAACCCAGGCTCGAAATTTCCCCATGACACATGAAGAAGGCTCGAGGGTATATCAGCCGAAACATTGTGTTAACAACAAACAAGATGAGGACAAATATCCGTCGAATGTAAATAATGTTTATTTTTAATATTTCATAATTATATACTTTCCCTAAAGAAATATCCACACCAAGGCATTAGAATAGTGCTATACTGTAGCAAACAGTCATCACACAGTAAGCTTGGCTGGAGGAATTGGTTTGGCTAGGGTGAATATAAGTGTATGTTTGCGGTGAAAAGGAAAGATTCTCATAATTCTACAAACAAAACAAAGAAAAAAATTGTATCCCTCGCCCCACCACAATTTTCCTAGGCCCCGCCGGTTGGACGTATGCCTCACATGGGGAATCACTGATATAAATTGTAGGTGACAGTTAAGACAGTTTGCACTGTTTCTCCTGTTCAGTCTATTTCTTGTATTTACAGGCGAGACTTACAAGATGACCTAAGTGAGCGATTGTTGCTGTTTCTCTGTACTAGTTTCAACATTTTTATTAGCGGCTGAGTCAGTATCATTACTGGGAAGTAATGTATACCATAGTTAAGGAGGCGAGCTGGCAGAGTCGTTACCATGCCGATAGGGGCTAAACAGGGATCCTTATGTCCAAAGGCAACAGACACAGGTTGTAGACTCAGATGTTGACTATGGTGTGCTTTCCAAGAAAGACAACGCACAACTATAACTGCATTATCGTTTATTTGGAAGATCAACCGCGCAAGCAGGATAATGTATTCAGTTGTTTTGAAGAGACTGACACCTCAGGCAGAAAACATAGACGACAAACAAGCAGGCTCTGTAACGGTAGAAGCACTAATAGTCTTCAACTTCCTTTTCCTTTGTTACAAATATCTTCAGTACCAAAGGGGATTCTAAAATCTCTTCTAGTTTTCAGGAACCTGTTTGACACCATGCCTTATGGGCCTCAATGAACAAAGTTAACATGAAGCAGAGGGAAACTCATTATAGCTAACACATTTACGTCAAGGCAATACCGTCCAGTATTTGTACAAAGTACTATCGAAGTGACGGTCATATCACCACAGGTGATCCTCTGTGTGCTTTCTTGGAAAGCACACCATAGTCAACATCTGAGTCTACAACCTGTGTTTGTTGCCTTTGGACATAAGGATCTCTGTTTCGCCTCTATCGGCATGGTAACGACTCTGCCAGCTCGCCTCCTTTACTATGGTATACATTACATCCCAGTAATAATACTGACTCAGTCGCTAATGTGTGTTTCTAGAGCAGAAAATGAATGATGTTCATGAAGATCACAAATTTATATATATATATTCTTATATGTATGTATGTATGTATGTATGTATGACCTAAGAGCTCCACATCAGCTCCTTTGCTTTCCAAGGAGTCTTCCACTCTGTTTACTAAATCAACAGAAATCACAAGTCGCTGGATCGAACACTTCTCTGAACTCCTAAACCATGAGTCAGTTGTGGATGAAACAGTGATTGATACTATGAAACAAAGACCTATCATTGACTCCTTAGACTCCTCGCCATCAATACATGAAGTAATGACATCAATAAGTAAATTGAATCTTGGTAGGGCACCTGGAAAGGATGGAATTTGTGCCGAGGTTTTGCAATTTGGTGGTAAATGAACTTATTAGTGCAGTCTGGAGGGATGGTGCAATCCCTAAGGACTGGAAGGATGCAATTATTCTTCCTCTATATAAAGGAAAAGGAGTCAGAACAATGTGTGGTAACTACAGAGGTATTGCTCTGCTGGCAAGGTTCTGGCAAATATTCTTCTTACCCGTCTGAATGGGTGTCTCGTAAATGATGTCCTATCTGAATCTCAATGTGGCTTCCGATCTGGTAGAGGGACAATGGATATGATTTTCACAGCAAGACAGATGCAGGAGAAGTACTATGAGTAGAATATGGATCTTGTCCAGCTATTCATTGATTTAACTAAGGCCTTTGATACTGTAAATAGGGCCTTTCTATGGAAAATACTTGGCAAACTTGGATGTCCGGATCTTTTTGTATCTATAATTAAATCATTTCATGATGGGATGGAGGCTTGGGTCAATGTTGGTGGTGCCATGGCGGGACCCATTCCTGTAGAGAATGGTGTCAAGCAGGGTGACATCCTTGCCCCAACTCTCTTTTCTTTGTACTTTGCTGCTGCTTTTACTCATGCTTTTGCTAAGGTTAGCTCTCTGGGAATATATGTCAGATATCGATCTTCTGGCCGCCTCTTTAATCTTCGCCGATTTGCTGCCAGTCTATTTGCTGCCAGTCTATTTGCTGCCAGTCTATTATTCGTGACCTCCTTTATGCAGATGACTGTGACTTAGTCACTCATACAGTGGATGACATGCAAATACTCATGAATTGCATTTCTGCTTCTTGCAGGGCATTTGGACTCAGCATTAGCCTGGTCAAGACTGTTGTAATGTTCCAGCCTGCACCAGGAAATCCATATATAGAACCAGCTATCTTATTTGAAGGTAGTAGACAAGTTTGTCTACCTGGGCAGCACACTCAGCCGTTCTTGCTCTCTGGATGAGGAAATATCTTTCAGATTGCAGAGAGCAACTAATTCCTTCCGGTCTCTTCAGTCTCGTGTCTGGTCCCAACATGGCATCGCAAGGAGAACAAAAGTTGCTGTGTACCGTGCTTGTGTACTGACATCGCTTCTCTACTCATGTGAGACATGGACTCTGTACAAACGTCAAGTAAGGGTCCTTGAACGTTTTCATCAGAGATGTCTCAGACACATTCTCAATGTTGGCTGGACCTCAAAAATTCCAGACACACAGATCCTGAGGACAGCTGATATCTTGAGTATTGAGGCGATGGTACACAAGCACCGGTTGCGTTGGACTGGACACCTTATTAGAATGGAGGATAGAAGGATTCTATGGAGAACTTGTGAATGGAAGGAGACTCCGGCAGAAACCAAGGCTACAATTTAAGGACTGTGTCAAGTCCTCGTTAAAGGCTTTTGATATACAGGACACTGACTGGTAGAACAATGCCTGTCATCGCCACAGATGGAGGAAGCAGGTTAAGGAGGGGATCGACACTTTTGAGAGAGCACGTATCCAGCATGAAGAACTTAAGCGAGCTGCGCGAAAGCGCACGGCTCGTATAGTGAATGGGGAAAGCTTGGTCTGCAATGTTTGCAGTCGTGTATGCTTGTCAAGAGCAGGGCTCATTAGCCACCAACGGAGCCGCAAATGCAAAACATAAGTTAGTCCTAGAGCGCACAATGTTCCTGAAGGTCGGCAATGGTCTTCCTCGGTCACGAGTGGACGGCCATCATCATCATGTATGTATATATATATATATATATACACACATACATATATATATATATATATATATATATATATAATATATATATATATATATATATATATATATAAAGTTCAAAAGATATTCGTTTATTTCTTTGTCACTTCATTTTCTTATTACTGCTCTGCACTCGACTAGCGCTTCGTTCAGGAACATACGTATATTGAATTCTACCAAGTTATTTGTATCGCGAGTCAGCATGTATGTGTGTGTGTGTGTGTGTGTGTGTGTGTATAAAACTAAATATTTATTCATAGAGGCACATACTTGTAACTTGTGACTCTTGATCGTCAGATTGTGGTTTCCATTACTGGACCGGGTGATGCGTTGTGTTCTTGAGCAAAATTCTTTATTTCACGTTGCTCCAGACCATTCAAAATGAGTTAATCCTACGATGACCCGGTTTCACGTCCAAAGAAAGGCGATTTATATGCTACGGAACTCAGGACACCGACCTCATGACCCTATGGTTCATGACCCTATGGTTTGCTTTTCTTGCATTTTGTAATATACACGTGGTCGTGTATATTACAAAAATGCAAGGAAAATTCATTATGGAATATAAAAGAGATGTGAATACATTGTTATTCTCTTCGTATACAGAAATATTATATATATATATATATATATTGGGAAGTGTTGTAACATGTTGCAGGATTCATTGTTCCCTCATCGGAAGATAAGTGCCTCATTCTTCTGTCAATAATAACAGATGGTTGCACGAACTTCTGAAGATAACAG
>NC_043000.1:80784259-80831759 GCF_006345805.1 Octopus sinensis
CCTGATTGGCTGGTCATTTTGGGGTGGGGTTTAAATCTGTGATGCTTAGCTTAGTTACCATGACAACAGTGCGAATCATTTAGCAATGTCGTTTACCTGTGGTGTTTAGCTCACCTGCGACGCTTAGCTTTGAGAACATGTGCTCCAGCTGTCAGCTACTGTTTGTCTGTCTGTGTGTTCACATACACACACATCTATCTGCCAGCTGAAATTGGTACTGGTGATACTCAAGAGCCTAATGTTTCGTTTTAACATACTTGTCAAACTTTGTAATGTTTTGACACGAAGCTATTGACAATAAATCATACGCACACACACACACACACACACACACACACTCTCTCTCTCTCTCTCTCTTGTATTACACACGCTTGCACCGAAATGTTTTTGTGTGTGTGGTATATGTCGTTTTCGATGTAGGGAAAGTAAGCAAACGGGAAAAGAACTAAAAAAAGAATCAGTTTCAGTTATTGGTTCTTTTTCGTTCACCCTCATTTTGCCTGTCTTCTCTCTCACTCTCTTTCCTTCTCTTTATTATACGCGCTACGTACATATGTGAGTGGGTGTTTGTGTGCATGCCTACATACCTGTACGCGTGTTTGTTTGTGCACTTGTATGTGTGCATGCGAGTAAGAATGTGCTGGCTGTAATGCTATTTACATATACCACCACCACATGAACTGACAGACTATTACATTGCACACGCGCACAAATATACACACAGACGGGTAAGATACGCTCTGATGGGTGCAAGCATTCAGACGTGTGAACGTCACATAATGAGAGCTGCATACATGCGCATTCTGACACACACACACACACATTTATGTACATTGATGCGCGCGCAGTGAATTATTGCGGTGCAATCAGGCAGACGTGTCCACAAGTACGCGCACAAAGACACATGCATACGACTGCTGATACGTGCACAACACGAGCATACTCTGCATTACAGATAGACGCAGACACACACAAGTATTCGCGCGCGCGAACATGCATACGCATACACTAATACACACACCTGGTTGCTTTCCCTTGCATCTTTCCACTTGATAGCTTCACTCTTTTCTTTCTGCCTATCTCTGTATCTGTGTCTACCCTTCTATATATTTTCATGTCTATCTTTCAATACACACACACACACACACACACACACATACATACACGGATATGTGTGTGCATGTGAATGTATATATAATTTTACATCCGCTTTCCGTAATGGCATGATTGGACAGTTCGTCACAGTTTGAGTCAATATATGTAATAAATATACAAATATTTGTCTGTCTGCCTATCTATCTATCTATCTATCTATCTATCTATCTATCTATCTATCTATCTATCTATCTATCTATCTATCTATTTATCTATCTATCTATCTATCTATCTATCTATCTATCTATCTATCTATCTATCTATCTATCTATCTATCTATCTATCTGTCTGTCTATACGCACATGTGCGTATGCGCGCGCGTGTTTGTATGTATGAGACAATTATTGCATTTATGAGAGTCTATATATTTCTGTATGATAGTTTCAAAATGTGTGTATGTGTGTGTGAAACAGTTGTCACTGTATGCAAGTGAGAAACTGTTTCTGCAAATAAGTCTTTTTATATGTATATATGTGTATGTATGTGTGGAATAATTATGCAAAGCGAGGAGATGGTAGGAAGAGATAAGATCGCTATATCAGGGTAAACCAGGCTGAAGATGGTCTATTGAAGTTGTTATTTAGCTCCAGCTCATATCTGATGAAGTACACCTATAATAAAAGACTGTCCAACCATGAACATTCCATCTTTTGGTGATATTCAGGTGTACATTGTCTAGTATATCGTTTTTTAATTATTTTTTTATAAGGAGGATAAAAGTGGTTGGGATAGTTTGGCTACTATTTCTCACAGTTTAAGTAAGCATGTAAACACTCCCTCATTGGCATTGTGCCAATAGAATAGATTTAAAAGATAGCAATATCAAGGTGATAGTTGACAGTTCCTGCTCCTAATATTAACCCCATTAACCTTCAATTATGAGATATCTAATGACATCTACTTGGTATTATCTAAATAGCTGAGATTAATTATTGTTAATAAGTTGATCATTTTTGCAGACAAAGTAACTGTTTTCAGAAGATGAATTTGGCTCTATGATAAGAAGTTTGCTATCAAACCTCATGGTTTCAGGTTCAGCCCCACTGCATGGTAGCTTGGACAAGCATCATCTACTGTGGCCTTGAGCTGCCCAAAGCATTGTGGATGGATTGGGTAGAATGAAATTGAAAGAAGAGAAGATTGATATATATATGTATATATATGTTTGTGTGTGTACATATATATATATAACTCTTTTATTCATTTAGCCATGCAGCTGCGGTCATGCTGGAGCACCACCATATATATATATATATATATATATATATAAATAAGAAAATGAGATGACAAAGAAATAAACTATTGTCTTATGAACTTCATTAGCTTACAGCTGTTTCTGTTATAAAATGCAGTGGACTCACTTCATATTCAAGGGTATAATGAAAATACAAGGTGTGCACCAGTACTCACCTATGAGTCCACTACATCTTATAGCCGAAACAGGTGTAAGTTAATGAAGTTCATAAGATAATTATTTATTCATTTGTCATCTTATTTTCTTATACTTGACTAATGCTTTGTTCTGAAGCATATGTATACTGAGTTTTACACCAGATTATTAGTCTTGCAATGCCTGAGTAAAATGTCAAATGCTATACATATAAATATAATGTGTATGTATCTATGTGTGTGTGTGTGTGTGTGTGTGTTACTGCCCCCTTGCCTTGACATCACATGATAGTTGTAAAACAAGTGTTATCATGATGCCAAGGTTGTTCACTCTTTTGTGGAATGTCCAGGCATAGCGAAATCATACCTTACCTGGAGACAAGAAGGGCATCTGGCTAAAGAAAATCTGCTAGAACCAAATTCCATCTGAACATGCAAAAGTGGATTTAAACTGATGATGATGGTGATGATAAATATGTCTCATGAGAAGGTGACTCTCTCTCTCTCTCTCTTTCTCTCTCTCTCTCATTGCCAATCCTCGTAAGATGTCTTATTCTTTGATGCATTCTAAATTCAAATCCCACTGAGATCAAGTTCACCTGTCAGCCTTCTTGTAGTAGTAGTGAACTGATGGAATCCTTAGACCATAGGATGAGATGCCTTGCATACTTGTTCCATTCTTTGTGTTCTATATTCAAATCCCACCATGAGCTAAATGGTCGGAATCTTGCTCCGTCAGCCAGCAGCTTAACAATCTTGTCTGGTTGGACCAGGTTTGTGGTTTGAAGATACCTTCCTCCCCTTCACCAGCCTTGGAGGCACTAAAAAGGATTAAAACCACTATTCTTTTTCCCTTCATACTAAGCAATAACAAAACATATCTCTGTAGACACTTTGTTGTTGATGTTGTTTAATGCCAGATTAGTCCTGATCAAACAGACCTACAATCAAAGATGTTCTATTTGAGACCACCCCATCTGGTTTTCATACATTGCATATCTTGGACTATGTTATTCAGTATTTCCTATCTATTTTAAAATGAAAATGTGCTGTTTTCCTGGATCCCATAACTGTTGCCATCCAATTCAGTTTTCATAGATTTGAATTGGGAGCTTGAGTCATAATCTTTCATTAGGGGACACCAACTCGATAGATGCATTGCAGTTACTCTCTTGATAGAGGTTGGAGATCCTGACCATTGATCTTCTAGAATTCCTCTGCACAGCATTAATATAAGAAGCACCATTGGCTCAGTTGAGCTTTTAAGCTACCTCTTCACAATCTGCCATGCCGCAGTCCCATGACTTCACCGTATCCCTAGTAGGATGTTTGGATGGGTGCTATGCCTTGCCAAAGGGCAGACTATTACTATGCAGGGTATGGTTGTCATCCCTTGTGTAACTGGAGTAATTGGAGTGAATTTTGGCTGATATTTCTATCATGCTGAATTTCTGCTCAAGTGTGGTGTGTGACTGAGTAGATCTGCTGTGTCAACAATGTATTGCTGGTGATGTGTAGAATTACAAGAGAGAACAATGTTCTTGTGTGGTAGATATGTTGTAGACTAAGTAGAGGCAATGGTATCAATGCATGTTCAGGTAACAAGCACATACATTTTACCCAGAGATTTACACCAAACTTGGAATGTGATCATACCCTTTCAAACAGTAACTGAAATTATTATAACTACTTCATTCATGGAGTCTTAAATTTTCTTTGACACATCACTAAACAAACTGAGGTTGACTATGACCATCTCACCCACAAATTTGGGGTCAGTAATAATAATAATTCTTACTACTATAGCCACAAGGACTGGAAATTGGGGTGGTGATGGGGGCAAGTCAATTTACATTGACCCCGGTGCTTGACTGGTACTTGCTTTATTGACTCCACAAAAGCATGAAAGGTAAAGTTGATCTTGGTAGAATTTTAACTCAGAATGTAAAGACAGACAAAATATTGCTATGCATTTTGCCTGGCATGCTAACAATTCTGCCAGCTAAATGATAAAATACTGCTAAACATTTTTGCAAACAATTCTTTCAGCCCATTGGTTTAATTATGATGATGATGATGATGATGATAATAATAGTATCAAATTTTTGGCTCAAGGCCAGCAATTTGGGGGGCAGAGTAAGTCAATTACATCATCCCCAGTGCTCAACTGGTTCTTCTTTTATTGATCCTGAAAGAATGAAAGGCAAAGTTGACCTTGGCAGAATTTGAACTCAGAACATAAAGACATGAAATGCCGCTAAGCGTTTGGCCTGGCACAATAACAATTCTGCCAGCTAACTCTCTATTTAAAAAAAAATGATGCTAAACATTTTGTCTAATGTACTTAGGATTCTGTCAGCCTGCTGGCCTAATAATAATAATAACAATTTCAAATTTTGGTAGAAGGCCTGCAATTTTGAGAGAGGCAGAAGTTGATTACATCAACCCCAGTGCTCAGCTGCTATTTATTTTATCAACAGACAAAAGGATAAAGGTAAATTCAATCACAGGAGAATCTTAATTCTGAATATAAAGAACTAGAAGAAATGCTGCTCACAGGCTTAATAATAATAAAGATAATTATCATCAATACCATCATTACTATTAACCTGTTAATAAACAATCAATTAGCAAGAATAATAAGCAATAAAGATGCACGGACTCAGAAACATAACTTTAATCTTTTAATTGTTTCAGTCATTGGACTAGTCATGCTGGGGCACCGCCTTGACACATTTAGTCAGATAAATCAACCCTAGTAGTTATTTTTAAGCCTAGTACTTATTCTATCTGGCTCTTTTGCCAAACCTTCTATGTAAACAAACCAACACTGGTTGTCAAGGGGTAGTGGTGGAGAACAAATACAAACACACAAACACATATATATATATATGTGTGTGTGTGTATACATATACATGATAGGTTTCTTTCAGTTTCCTGCTGCCAAATCCATTCATGAGGCTTTGATTGACTTGAGGCTATAATAGAAGACATTTGCCCAAGGTGCTGTGCAGTGGGATTGAACCCAAAACCACATGATTAGGAAGCAAGCTTCTTTACCACACAACCATACCTGCACCTAAATTATGTTGAGGGGACTTATTTTATTGACTCCATAGATATGAATAGCAAAGTCAATGTTCCTGAGATTTGAACTCAATAGCTAAGGAAAGGTAACTAAATACTGCATAGCACATAATCTGTTGATTTATTGATTCCATCACACCACTGTCTTTAATTAATAATAATGTTATTAATTATTTCATTAATCAATGATAATATTGATTTCAAATTTTGGCACAAAGCCACTAATTTTGGGACAGTGGGTAAGTTGATTACATCCCCGGTGCTTATTTTATTGACCCAAAAGGATGAAAGGCAAATTTGACTTCAGAAGAATTTGAACTCAAAACATAAAGACAGATGAAATGCCACTAAGCATTTTGTCCGGTATGCTAACAATCATTGTTAGATTTGGCATGGTTTCTATAGCTGGATGCCCTTATCCTGAAAAGATGAAGTAAGCTGACCCTGACAAGATTTGAATTCAGAATGCAAAGATCTGAAACAAATACTGCAGGGCATTTTATCCAACTTTCTACTGCTTTAAATAGAATACTAATAATCCTTTCTATTAAAGACACAAGATATGAAATTTTGTTGGAGGGGACTAGTTGATTACATCAACCCCAGTGTTTCACTGGTACTTAATTCATCAACCCTGAAAGGGTGAAAGGCAAAGTTGACCTTGATGGAAACTGAACTCAGGATGTAAAGACGGGCGAAATGCCACTAAGCATTTTGCCTGTGTTAACGATACTAACAATAACAATATTGAATACTAATTGTTTAGGTGCAATACTGCCAATATAGTATTTGTGGGGTAATTCCAGCGTGGCCAGAACCAATATAGGATGAATGTAAATAAATAAAGACAAAATGAAATATGTGTGACATCAATGAAAGTTCCACTGGTCAGTGAGGAAGTAAAATCTATCAGGAGACACAGCTAGAACACATACATTCATATATCAGGTCATTAAGAATGAAATGTCTGATTTTGAACTGAAAGTTTATTTTACTTTATCTCAACAAAAGGCAACGCAGTTAATCAAAGTATGCACCTTTGTGTAACGTGGTTGAGAATTGACTTGCAAGAGAATTAGCTTGTCTCTATTGACCAATCTTGGTTATTTAATTGCAAGTTCACTCAGCATTTCATCCATTGGTTGATGTATACATCTGCTGCAATTGACTTACCAGGTTTCATGAAGCTGTAGTGGATGACACCAGTGCTGGACCATTAGACAGACACCATTAGCTTTTTTTGGTAAATATTCTTTTCTGGTTTGTGTTTTGGCACTTCATCTCCATTCAACCACTGTTCAGAACACTTACTACTGTTGAAAAGAACCCATTTTTCATCACACATAATAATATGATGCAAAAATGGTTTGCTTTTATGCCATGACAGCAAAGAACAGCATGTTTCAAGATGATGTGTGTCATTTGATGCTCATCCAGTTTGTGTGGTACCCACTTGTCCAGCTTCTTTACCATGCCAATTTGTTTCAGATGAACCAATACAGTTGGAATTGAAACATCAAACTTTGCTACAAACTCATGCATAGTTTGAGATGGATCTGCTTCCACTACAGTTTCCAGTTCATCATTATCCATCTTGGTCTCAGGTCTACCATGGGGCTGATTTTCAGGAGTAAAGTCACTAGACTAGAACTTCTCAAACCATTGATGTATAGGGCGCTCATTCACCACATCTTCACCAAACATCTCATTGATGTCTTGAGCTGTCTGAGATGCATTGGTTCCACAACAAAACTCATATTCATAAACAACACAAATTTTTTATCTATCCATGGGTTCACAAAAATCGATTTATAAGAGAGTACTCACAATATAACCAGAAACTATGAATTGCATTTCAAAAAGTGATGTAACTCTTCAATGTTGTGAAACAAAGAATTGTCAGGATAAAACATTAGAGTTAACGACTATCAAACTTGGTGCATAAGAAAATCAGGCATTTCATTCTTAATGATCTAATACATAGTGATCACTCAAAAGTCACCTATGATTGATGTCTCCTTGTGCTCCCTTGTTGTCACTGGTATTTCTGACTTTCCTTTCATGCCCTCCTCGATGACCATTCAGTGCTGTTCGTAGATCTGCAAGGTTTGAAGCATAGATGACCAATGAATGTTGTAACTTACTGTGCACATCACTGCTTTTCCTTTACTATAGGACTTTCAGTAATTGGAATGACAAATGAGGTCACTCCAAAGAGATATATTTTTTCATCATTGGATTTATAGTGATAAACCCTTGTACAACATGAGCACCACTCTTTGAGTCTTCATGATAAGTACCTAGTGATAGGTTAAGTGTGATGACCAGATTTTACATCTGATTGTCCCTCCTTTAGAAGGACACTATAACAACAGTTAGGAGTCCCTAGTAGTTTTACTGCGTGCTCTGGCCCTGACCAGAGGTATTTCTGCATCACCACATTCAGATATTTTAGGAGTTCCAGGGATTTTAGGCATGTGGAATCATCTCTTAACTACTATTGCATCCATACATATACATGCATACATACATATATACATTTACACATACGTACACTCATATACATACATTCACAGACATGTACATACATGTGTGTGTGTTTGTATATATATGCACTCTTTTAATATATAGTAGCATTTAAAACGGTGAGCTGGCAGAATTAGTAGCACTCTGGGCAAAATGCTTAGTGGCATTTCATCTGTCTTCATGTTCTGAGTTCAAATTCTACTGAGGTTGGCTTTGCTTTTCTTCCTTTCGGGGTGGATAAAATAACTTTCAGTTGAGCACTAGGGTCAAAATAATTGAATTGCTGGCCTTGAGCCAAAATGTGAAACAATTATATAGTACCATTTGATTTCTTGGTGATTTGCAATATCCAAACCTGTGTGTCTTTGTTCAGTTTATTTGAAGTTTTAAAATACATTCCTTCCTAAAAACATTTGTCAATTTGTAAAAGAATATCATTGCTGATGGTGGTAGCAATAGTAGTAATAATAACAACTAGCTGTACCTGTGGAAATTCCAGTTATTTTCCAAACTGTAAGATGGTTGGAATTTATAAAGAATCATGAAATATGTAATTTCTTTTGGAATTGTATTTTGTTTGAAATAGCTAATTCTTTTAGATGATGTAAAAGTTTGTATCAGTGGTATTGAAACTGCAGTCTTAGGAGACAACATCTTTGAAAGCTATATTCTTGCTATATGCTATCACTTCTTATATCCCAAGAGTTGTTATCTATTATTTTCCACTTTTCTTCAAGAACTAAGCAATCTTAAGTTTGGAAGGAAATTAAAGGCATAATTTAGCCATAATAATAATATTCTGCTACAGTATGATTACTTTCTATTTCTTTCTTTACTTGTTTTTGTCATTGGACTGTGGCCATGCTGGGGCATCGCTTTGAAGGGTTAGTATTTCAAATCAGTCACAGTATTATTTTTAAGTTTGGTACATATTCTGTTGTTCTCTTTTTGCCAAACTGTTGAGTTACCAGAACATAAACAAACCAACAATGGCTGTGAAGCAGTGGAGGTGGAGACAAACATAAACATACACACGCACACATACATTTATCATTATACCATGGGCATCCACAGAATTTCCATTTGACAAATTCACTCACAAGGCATTGGTCAGCCTGGCACTAGAAGTCACTTGCCCACAATGACATGCACTGGGACTGAACCTGAGACACTTTAGTTGCAAAACAAGCTTCTTAACAGCACAGCCATACTTGCAAAGCTGTATTATATCCTTGTTTTCATGTTATGGAAAAGTTTATATGGCTAGACTTGAACCCACGGTCCTAGCTGCACCACTGAGCTGTGAATTCTAAAAGCACACAAGTAATACAAGCACAGGAATTTCTGTATATTTAAAGTTTACTTCACAATCATGTGGTCCTGGGTTCAGTCCCTCTGAAATCACCTTGGCCAAATGTCCTCTATTATAGCTTTGGGCTGGTTAATACTTTGAGTGAAATTTGGTAGACAGTGACTATAATGGAAGTCCATCATGTTTGTGCATGTATGTAAAGATATATATATTAAAAGTGTAAAGACCCCCTTTGGTCATGAATGACCATGAGATTATACCCAGAAAGTTCCCCTCTGAGGCACAAGTCTGGGCAAGGTTATTTCTGAAAAACCATCAGTAACCCATGCCTCATCTTTCCACACCATTAATGTTGTCCAAGGGAAAAGCAAAGGCCAATACAGCTTGGTACTGGTGACATTGCAACTCATTTCTACAGCTTAGTGAACTGGAGCAATGTGAAATAAAGTGCCTTGTTCAAGAATACAACACACAACCTGGTTCAGGAATTGAGCTCACAGCCTCACAATTATAAGCCCAACGCCCTAATCACTAAGCAAAGTGTCTTCAATTTATAACAAAAAGGATCAACTGTCCTTCCTGAACTGTAGGTTCATAAGACTGGTTTCCCAAATTTTGTTATGTGTATATTCCCCACTGAACAGGACACTGGTCTATTGCAAGATAATTTTTTTCAGCTCAAGTAAACAATGCATCACCCAGTCCAGGAATCAAAACCACAATCTTATGATCATGAGTCCAACAACCCTAACCACTAAGCCAAGCACTTCTTCATGGGTGCTCACACACAAACGTGTGTGTATTTGTGTGTATGTGTATATATATATGTATCACCTTGATCACCTTGACTGACTAGTCTGTCGGGCGTCAATTTGACACCGCTGGTCACAGCACGCTGACTACTCCTCTCTGGATCGCACCTTTCTCATCCACGTGATCCCAATCATCCTCCTGAAATTGTAACTCCACCGTCGTGGAGGCCTTCCGGGTGGTCGTTTCCACTCGTGCGGGTACCACTCGACAACTGCGCAGGTCCACCGATTATCGGTGAGCCAGGTGATGTGTCCAGCCCATCAAAACTTGCTGCGTGTATACTCTGCAATGACATCCCTCACGCTGGACTTCTTTCTAATGATCTTGCTACTGATGTGCTCTCTCAACAAGATGCCAAGCATTGACCTTTCCATGGCTCTTTGAGCCGTTACCAGTCTCTGCTCTTCTCTCTTTGTGGTAGTCCATGTTTCATTACCATATAACATTGCAGGTAGAACTGTACTGTTGATGAGGTTGGCGCGGGTGGTCCTGTCCAACCTTCCCTTGAGCACATCCCTTATGCCATTAAATGCCTTCCATCCGGCCCTTACTCTCTATGAGATCTCCTTTTCGATATCTCGGCACATATTCACTTCCTGTACCAGGTAGACATATTCCTTTACCTCCTCTATTTCATCACTGCCGATCACCATTCGACCTGTTGGTACATTGTCTGACCGCATGAACTTCGTTTTCATGTGGTTCATCTTGAGACCTACTGCAGAACTTTTGATGTTGAGCTCCGTCAGCATGGTCTGAAGCTGATCAGTGGTTTCAGCGATGAGTACGATGTCATCAGCGAAACGGAGGTGGGTGAGGAGCTTGCCATTGATGTTGACACCGCCTTGCCAGTCAATGCATCTAATGATCCGCTCGAGACATGCGGTGAAAAGTTTTGGGGAGATCATATCTCCTTGCTTCACTCCCTTCTCGACCGGCACTCGTATGGGTGATGACAGTAGAGCTATGTCGGTCGTGCATCCGGAATTTGCCTCCCTGAGCAGTTGCACATATTGCACCTCAACTCCTTGCCTCTGCAGCGAGTTCAGCACTGCGCTGGTTTCGACACGATCGAAGGCCTTCTCATAGTATACAAACGTAATGCAAAGAGGTAGCTTGTACTCATTCGCTCAAGCAGTTGTGTTAGAGTAAATATATGGTCCATTGTGCTTTAGTTCTTCCAGAAGCCGGCTTGCTCCCTCGGTTGTTGTTCGTCGAGATGACGTGATAACCTGTTCAGAATTATCTTTGTGAACAGCTTGTACACATGAAACAGCAGGCATATATATATATATATATATATATATATATATATATATATATATATATATATATACATATATATATATTTATATTATATTTATATTTATATTTATTTATATATATATATATATATTTATATTTATATACCTATGTATATGTGTGTGTAGCAAACTTAATTTAATATATTTATCAGTCAATTCTCTGACAAATAATATAAATTGTTTATGTGAATAATATAAATGTTGTAGCCTTAAGATTATGTCTTCAATTTCTTTCCATAGTTTATCTGTCAGTTGTCTTACAAATAATATAAATTTTATGTCTTCAGTTGTGTTCCATAGTTACAGGAGATCAGCAAATATGAAAGGCTCACTTTAGTAGACAACAATTAATTGTACTAAAACACATATGATAAATGACAATTTTAAAAAAATATATATTTCAATAAAAGAAAACTAACCTTTTTGCTGTTTCCACCTTCATTAACCAATATTTGTACCAATAATGCCATTACCATTTTAACAACTACTACATATATTACATATATATGCTCTACACACTCATATATGCGCATACATATACACATAGATGTGTAAATGTATATGCATCTTTCCTCTTCTCCTTCCTCTCCCCACTTGCATACTGCTTTCCATTAGATATTGTTTCCTCTCTTTTTTCTCTCTCTTTCCCTCATTTTGTTTTTCCCTGTTTTTGCTTCTCCCTACAGCTATCCATTTCACTGCATGACAAATGTAGGTAAATTAGAATAATATTATAGATAATAATAATAATAATAATAATAATAATAATAATAATAATATAATAATAATGATAATAATTTCCACTATCGGCACAAGGTCTGAAATTTTAGCGGAGGGAGATAGTTGATTATATCAACCTTATTGCTCAGCTGGTGCTTACTTAATCAACCCAGAAACGATGAAATGCAAAGTCAATTTTGGCAGAATTTGATCTCAGGATGTAAAGCTGGAAGAATTGTTACCGAGTTTTTTATCTGGTGTGATAATGATTCTACCTGCTCACTGCTTTAAATATATTGATAATAGTAATATTAATAATAGTAAAAATAGTAGTAGTAATAATGATTATTCTTTTTCTTTTATTCTTTTATTTGCTTCAGTCATTTTGACTGTGGCCAGGCTGGAGCACCGCCTTTAGTCGCACAAATCTACCCCAGGACTTATTCTTTGTAAGCCTAGTACTTATTCCATCAGTCTCTTTTGCCGAACTGCTAAGTTACGGGGACGTACACACATCAATATCAGTTGTCAAGCAATGGGGGGGGGGGGGACAAACAGACAGAGAAATATATACATACATGTATATATATATATATACATATGACAGGCTTCTTTCAGTTTCCATCTACCAAATCCACTCACAAGGCTTTTGTTGGCCCGAGGCTATAGTAGAAGACACTTGCCCAAGGTGCCACGCAGTGGAACTGAACCCAGAACCATGTGGTTGGTAAGCAAGCTACTTACCACACAGCTACTCTTACGCGTATGATAGCAGTAATAATTATTTCAAATTTTTGCCACAAAGGTAGTTTGGAGGAGGTGCGTATGAGTCAATTACATCAATCCCAGTGTTCAACTGGTACTTATTTTATCAATTCTGAAAGGATGAAAAGCAAGATTTGAATCAAGAACATAAAGAGCAAGAAGAAATAATACCGCACGGCATTTCTTCCCATGCTGTAATGATTCAGACATCTCCCCCACTTCATAATAATTGTTTCTAATATAGACACAAGGCCTGAAACTTGAGTTGGGGAATTAGTTGATTTCAACAGCCCCAGTACTTGAGTGGTACTTTATTTTACTGATCCTGTAAAGATGAAAAGGTAAAGTTGACTTCAGTGGAATTGGAACTCTCAGAATGTAAAAAGTCTCACTAACAATTAAGCCAGTTCAGTTTCTCAATAACAATGACAGACTCTCCTGTCAAAAATGACGTATGAGCATTCAGCCTTTGCCAAACCACCTGTACAAATGATTTGTTTATAGTGATTTAATGTTTGTTCCGCACATTAGCTCACTCTCTCTATCAAATCGACATTGTCTGAACTGTGTATCACATGTCAGGTGTTGAAGTGATTGCAGAGCAAATTGAGATGATGTGTTTTGCACTCAAGAACACAACGCACCACCTGGTCTAGGAATTGAAACCACAATCTCACAATCATGAGTGCTACTCCCTAACCACTAGGCCATGTGCCTTCAATAATAATGATAATAATAATAATAATAATAATAATAATGATAATGATAATAATAATAATAATAATAATAATCTGTAGTAGCTATAAGGGTTCAAAGAGAGACAGAAAATAGATAGAAACATTAACCAGGGGACTAACAAAAAGATCTAAGGTGAGACAGATAAGTCACATGACAAGTGGAGTAGTAAAAGATGTTATACTCAATACATTGGATGAATTACAATGAATAAGGCACAAATATTAATGCAGAAATAATTTTAAAAAATATAAAATACAATAATTAAAGCAAGATAAAATTGAAAGGAAATAAAACTTTAAAAGTCTACTGACCATGTCCATACTTGTTTCGCATTGTATTGTTACTGTTGTGTTTCTTTGCTCCATGTACTTGGACACAAGTGTATTATTGAAGGTATAACTGATGTCTTGAGCATCTAAAGGCACTCCTTAACACTTTTTTGAGTCAGTTGGGGTAGAAAAACATCCACATCTTCAGACCCAGATTGTTCTAATATATTGTAGTTCTTTTATCTTTTACTTGTTTCAGTCATTTGACTGTGGCCATGCTGGGGCACCACCTCGATGGCTTTTAGTCGAATAAATTGGCCCTAAGGATTTTATTTATTTAAGCCTAGTACTTATCTTATCAGTCTCTTGCTGAACTACTAAGTAATGAGGATGTAAATACATCAACACTAGTTGTCAAGTGGTAGTGGTGGTGGGGAGACAAGCGCAAATACAAACACACAGACATACAGACACACTCACACACACACACACACACACGCACACACACACACACACACACACACACACACACACACACACATAATGGGCCTCTTTCAGTTTCTGTCTACCAAATCCATTCACAAGGTTTTGGTTGGCCTGAAGCTATAGTAGAAGACACTTGCCCAAGGTGCCACACAGTGGGACTGAACCTGGAACCATGTTGCTGGAAAGCAAGCTCCTTACCATACACCCATGCCTATTCTATTATTTTCACTACCTAGCAATGCTTCTGCTATTTTTACCTTATTTGAATTTTCATGTTCCCAAGATATGTGATTTTCTTTATTCATTAATTGTTGGTTTGATTTCTGAAGGACAGTGAATCTCAGATCATCTCGTGCTTCATCTTCTTCATTATTAGTGTGATGAGAGAGATCACTGTCATTTTGTGGGACTTGTTCTTTCTCACACATTCTAGTTGTTTTGTGTTTACTTTTACAGGGAGATATTTCATTTTATTTCCCCTCTTTCTGTGTATTTTTCAACAGTTTTTACACTTTCCTCTGCTGCCATTATCTATTTCTGTAGTGATGCTACTGGTTGTAACATTAAGACAGGGTGTCAATCTGCTTGTTCCTAGTACTGGGTACATGTTGGCTTGCTCTACCATTCCCTGAGCCATGACTGATGGTACTTTGAAAACTAGAACTTGTTGCTCTTGTTCCTTTTTCTCAGACATTTCTTACCTATGGATCCAATTTGATTCCTGTTTTACTCTGGTGAACCCCCATAATCATTCCATGTTTAAAGACTACGCACATACATACATATATAATACACACACACACACACACACACACACACACACACACATACACAAAGCACTAAGTCATTAGTATCCCTTTGCCTAGATGAAATATCCACATATCTATCTTTCTCTCTGTCTCCCTTTCCTTCTTTCTCTCTCTCTCTCTCTCTCTCTCTCTCTCTCTCTCTCTTTCTCTCTACCTCTCTCTCTCTCTCTACGTCTTTCTCTTTCTCTCACTCTAAATGTACATATATAGGTGCAGGTGTGGCTGTGTGGTAAGAAGCTTGTTTACCAACCACATGATTCTGTGTTCAGTCCCACTGCATGGCACCTTGGGCAAGTGTTGTCTACTATAGCCTCAGGTGAGTGGATTTGGTAGATAAAAACTGAAAGAAGCCCTTTGTATGTATGTGTGTGTGCATTGTTGTTGTCTGAGGCCTCATGGTAAAAATACTATGCAATCTTTTACAAGCATATGTTAGCAATGAGGAAATGGTTATGCTCAAAATAAGGCAACCACCATAAATATGTATGACTGTCGCATTTGCATTTATTTTTATATGTCTCAGAACTCAGTGGTGTGACAAATAGACATCAATTAAATAAGTACCAATCTTAAAAACAAGTGTACTGCCATTAATATTATCATCTAAACCCTTAAAGCTGGTGTCCCAGCTTGCCTGAAACTAATGACTGAAACCAGAAGTACTTTACATAGAATCTGTTTGACTATAAAAGAAAATAATAATAAATCCAGAAAAAACAAAGCACCTAATATGTCTGATAGGGACAGGAATAGATCAGAAAATAATTCGATATTTCCACAGATTTAACAATTTTGTCTTTTACTAATCTTTTTTTTTTGTGTCAGTTTTTTTTTCCTTTTTTTTTTCAAAATCATAAACTTTGTTGCATTTTATTCTATTTCCTGCATAGTCATTCCTTCATCTATTACTATTATTATTGTCATTATTTTATTATTATTATTATTATTATTATTATTATTATTATTATTATATTATTATTATTATTATTATTATTTTGAAGACTTATTCTCTTGTGTCTGAAATCACATAAATCATTTTGTTTACAGCGATCAAAAAACCATTTTAATCAACATTTTCATCTATATTTTGACATCTAATTATTATTATTATTATTATTATTATTATTATCATCATTATATGAGTGCATGCTAATTATGTTAGCAGGTGTTTTATCTTGAGGTTTGGTGATGACATGTCTCCTCAAATCTCAAGATTTTTTAGGATGTTTACAGAATATTGGATGCAAGTTTCAGTTCCAATTTCTTTCAGTTTTTTAGGTAGCATTTTGGGTGTTGTGCCCAGTATACTTATTGCTACAAGAATAATTATCTTGGTCTTCCATAGTCTCCTCAACCCCCTCTCAATTTTTTTCCATTTCTTTGGTATCGATTCTACAATTCTAGGGAAATGCAAAACCTATGATCTTCCACTGTTTGCTTATTGTATCCTCTATAGTCATGTCTGGTCTTCCTACCACAACAGTATAGTCAGTCTTTATGACAAAGTTCCGCAAAATCTTGTAATTCACATTTTCAATCACAGCCTCTGGTTTGTGTTCATACCACTTTTCTGTTGTTTTGAAGCCACATACTCGACTTGCATCCCAAAATATTCCTTTGCCTACACAGTCATGTCTGTGCTTGTATTTCTTTTGTGCTTACTATACTGCACTCATTCAAAATATGATTGATACTCTTGTCTCCTATTTGGATGGCCATTGACTCCTCAGAGTTTCATCTGCCCTCAGACAGGTCTTGTTTTTCCTCCTGCAGAGTGACCAAATAGCAAGAAAAACACCCACCTCTGTGGGGTTGCCCATTTAGTTGCTGACAGCTTGATATTTTTGCTTCGATTTTGTGTCTTCAGTAACAATAGCTGTGAAGGGGCAAGTGTCTTGTATGAAGCTAACTAAGGGAGGCAGTCACATAAGAAGAACATGGAACAAAAGAGAAAGAAAAAGAAAAAAATATTACTTTTATTATTGGCGAGATGGCAGAATCATTTGCATACCAGGCGAACTGTTTGGTGGTATTTTCTCTGTCTTTATGTTCTGATTTCAAATTCCGCCAAGGCCGACTTTGTTTCTCATCCTTTTGGGGTCAATATATTAAGTACTAGTGAAACACTGTGGCTGATGTAATTAACTTGTCCTCTTCCTCAAAATATCAGACTTTGTGCCTATAGTAGAAAGGATAATAATAATAATTATTATTATTATTATTATTATTATTATTATTATTATTATTATTATTGTTATTATTATTATTATCATTATTATTATTATTACCACCATTAAAATTATCATTGTCAAAAGAAAATGTCAGAAGGGTAATTTTTTTTCTAGCTTGTTGTTGTTCTATACAAATATACATTTACATACATACATTTACATACATACATTTACATACACACAGACACACAGACACACACACACACACACACAAGGGACTATTCTCCAATTTGTTTTTCCATAATTTAAGTTAGTAGCATGATTTGAAGGAAATTTGGCTGCTATTTTTAGTAAGTCAAGTGATGGTACAAAGTTCTTTACTCACTGGCTTGAAGTAAACTTCAATTTTGTTGTTTAACCCCAGATTAACATTCATTAAGGAACCTCTGCAATGAAAACTGAAGATGTTTCAGTTGTACCATCCTATCTTTCTCTATATAAAGAACTACATTGTCCAATCTAACTCTTATTTAAGATGGTAGGGTGTTATTTGAAGTAGATTTAGCTGCTATTTCCTTCAGATAAAGTGTCCACATACAAGCTCCTTTGTTGAACATTGAGACCAGCTCATATAAGTTGATTTCATTTAACATGGGGTAAAATACTACAGCAGGCAGACTTAACTCTCCACTGCTAGAAAACTTTCTCTCCCTCCTGCCCTCTCTGTTCCTTTCTCATCTTTAGAACTTTTTCAGTAAGACAGTGTGAAATATGAATTTCTCAGGAAGGATGAAATAGGTGATGAGAGAAAAGATGGCAGTGTCTTGGTGATATATATATATATATATATATGAGATATGCTGTGACTGCGAAGACCCGACAAATAACGTGAGTTCATGGCTGTTTCCTGCACCAGCTTCACATAGCAGACCCAGCCCATCCCAAGTACCTTGGATCATAGGGAGACCTGCTGTGCTTGAGGGGACCTATTGAGTCAAGTACATCAACATCAAAATAAAAATCAAATGGAAATTGTAGTTGTGATACCCATGCCGGTGGTACGTAAAAAGCACCATCCGAATATGCCAGTGCCGCCTTGACTGGCTTCTGTGCCGGTGGCACGTAAAAAGCCCCACCTGATCGTGAACGTTGCCAGCCTCCCCTGGCACTTGTGCCGGTGGCACATGAAAAGCACCCACTACACTCATGGAGTGGTTAGTGTTAGGAAGGGCATCCAGCTGTAGAAACACTGCCAGATCAGACTGGAGCCTGGTGTAGCCTCTTGGCTTCCCAGACCCCGCTTGAACCGTCCAACCCATGCTAGCATGGAAAATGGACGTCAAACGATGATGATGATATATATAGATATATTAGGTAATGAGCAAAAACAAAGAAAAAGATAAATGAGAAGGATAAGTTTTGATAAAACTGTTAACCCTTTAGCATTTAAACCAGCCATATCTGGGCAAAATATTCTACTAGCCAATCCAGCCTCTCACATCTATCCTACAATGTCACTCTAAAAATAGTTACATTATTGAAATCTCAAAGCAATGAGATAATGCATGATTAATTCAAAACAAAGTGAATAAATTAGCACTACGCTAGGCAAAGTAATCTGAATGTGAAGGGTTAAAGGGAAAAAGTCTTTAATGTTTCAGATTTTAGTCCTTCATCAGAAAAAAGAAAGCAAAGAAAGAAAGGGGGAAATATAGGAAAGGTGGTAGAAAAGAAAGAATGAGTAAAAATGGGTTTAGGGCTGAGGTGGAAATACAATTGTATGGGGAGAAGTTATGAAGAACAGGAGGAGGCTGGCTAGTCTGTGCATGAATAGGAGGGTATTTGTGTATTGTGATGGGCATGCAGATGTGAGTGGTTTCTTGTAATATGAAGCGGTGTGCAATTGTGAGAGTGGGATAGAGGTGTGGCATAGTGGGTAAGTTGGAGAATGGTGAGTAGGTGTGAATATATGGCAGGTGAGCAGAAAATGTGGGAGAAATGAAAGGACAAGTAGTAAAACCACTGAAGAAAATAGAATAGTTGTTGAGAAAAAAATAAGAGAAAAAATGTATAGATATACTTACATAGGTTCCATTACAATAAAAGATTAATATTGGCAACTCTGGTTCAAATAAAGGAAGAACCTATTCTAAGCATGACTAGAATTTACAGAAGACACTTGCCTTTGGTATTTCAAAGTAATCTGGGTACTGTGTGAGATGTTCTGTATCACAGTATGTAGTCCTTTCCTATTTTAGAAATACTTTTTATTGTCTTATTGCTTTTATCTATTTATGAAGGTATCTTTTATTATTGTTGATCTCCCCTTTAACTCCATGTAAATTCTCCATTGCATTTTAGTATATTATTCAACTGTTATCACCATCATTATCATTATTGGAGATGGCAAGCTGGCAGAATGACTAGCATGTCAGACAAAATGTTTAGATGTATTTTATCCATCTTTATGTTCTGAGTTCAAATTCTGCTGTACTTGACTTTGCCTTTCATTCTTTCAGGGTACAAGTTGAGTACTGAAGTCAATGTTTTTGACTTACCCACTTCTCCAAATTTTCAGGCCCTGTATCTATAATCATCATCATCATCAGCATTTAGCGTCTGCTTTCCATGCTAGCATGGGTTGGACGGTTCAACTGGGGTCTGGGAAGCCAGAAGGCTGCATCAGGCCCAGTCTGATCTGGCAATGTTTCTACGGCTGGATGCCCTTCCTAACGCCAACCCCGCCATGAGTGTAGTGGGTGCTTTTTACATGCCAAACGGGGCTGGCAAACGTCCACGGTCGGATGGTGCTTTTTACGTGTCACTGGCACGGGGGCCAGGCGAGGCTGGCAACGGCCACGATCGGATGGTGCTTGGGATTATTATTATTATTATTATTATTATATTATTATTATTATTATTATTATTATTATTATTATTATTACTATTATTATTATTATTTAAGGCAGTGAACTGGTAGAATTGTTAGCATGCTTGGGTGAAATGTTCTAAGTTCAAATACTACTAGGGTCATCTCTGCCTTTCATCCTTTTGGGGTTGCTAAAATAAGCACCTGTTGAGTACTGAGGTCAATGTAATCGACTATACCCTTCCTCCTAATTCCAGGCCTTGTGCCTGTAGCAGAAAGGATACTAATAATAATAATAATTATTATTATTATTAGAGTCAAAATTAAAAGAAGAATGCCATTGTTATCTAGTGAATGATATTTCGACATCTTGTGTGTCTTCAACTGGTTCAAAAAATAATTTTGTCAATCTACTTCATTTTGGTTAATATAGAAAAGATTGAGGTATTATTATTATTATTATTATTATCATTATTATTATTATTATTATTATTATTATTATTATTATTATTATATTATTATTATTATTATGGTGAGCTGGTAGAATTCTTACTGCACCAAACAAAATGTTTGGATGCTGGCATTTTGTGCATCTTTACATTCTGAGTTTAAATTCTGCTGGGGGTGGGTTTGCCTTTCATACTTTCAGGGTCAATAAAATAAGTACCAGTCAAATACTGAAGGAGGAAGAGGGGGACATGTAATCAACTAACCTCTTCCCTTTAATTTTCTAACCTTGTGCCAAAATTTGAAACCATTTTTATTATTATTGGAAAAAAAATGAATGTAATTGGCTGCAGTAAATGTTGCCATAATGATAATATTTGATTGCTATATATTATTTTTTATACATCTATAATTGCATCTCCCAAACCATATGCACAAACATATATAAAATTGATTTACTTCATACATATTTATTTATATATATATGATGTGTGTGTGTATGTATTTGAGTGTATGTGTGTGTATATATATATCTCTCTCTCTATATATAAAGAGATAGAGAGAGAGGCTGAACTTGGAACCATGTGGTTGGGAAGCCAGCTTCTTATCATGCAGCCATGCTTGCACCTATATTGTCATGCCTGTGCCTATATATACAAGGTTCAACCAATAAGTCTCTGGACTGTTGCCATAGTAACAAAGCTAAAGCACACAGAGTAAAGCTGCTTGGTAAAGATTGACTTTGAACCCTGTTGTGCATGTGCACTAAGTTTTAACGTTCTAGCTCACTTCTGCTGTTTACAGCAGTGCTTCGAAGGAAGGTGTGTAGCATGTAATTGTTGCATTGACCATAACAGAGCAAGTTGTTATGGCAATACCTACTCAGTAGCCTATGCAAGGTTGCAGAAAGTGTATGGAGAGGAGTGTATGAGTTGCACACAAGTGTAAGAGTGGTTCAGACATTTCCATGATGGCTGAAAAAATGTAGATATTGACAAACATTCTAGGAGACCCACAACCAGCAGAACTGAGAAAAACATCACAGATGTGGATGCAGCTATGAAAGAAAATTGTTGAATCACCATCTGTGAGTCATCAGAGGATGTGCAGATTAGTTACAGTTTAATTCAGTCCATTATCACTGAAAATTTAAGTATGAAACGCATGTCTGCCAAATTTGTGCCAAAACTGCTTTCAGCTAACCAAAAAGACACTCGGGTTTCAATTGCTCAAATCTCCTTGATTGTGCTGAGAATGATGAAAACTTTTTGGAAACTTTGCATTGGCCTCTGAGCAGGTATCATCATGTTTTTGGCAAAGTTTGATGTAGATTTTCTGCTCAACTTTCTCTGTCATGGTCAATGCAATGATCACACGCTACACACCTTCCTTCCAAGCACTGCTGTAAACAGCGTGAGCTAGAATATTAAAACTTAGTGCATATGCACAGCAGAGTTCAAAGTCAATCTGTGCTAAGTGGCTTCACTCTGTGTGCTTTAGCTTCATTATTATGGCAACAGTCCAAATACTTATTGATCAGACCAAGTAAAATGCATATATATTATTTAAAGCCATTTGACTTGGCTCCATGTAACTTAAAGTTTCATATCTTTCTAATAGAAACCCAGCTCATTTAGGCTCAGATTACCGAATCATTCATGGACACAAGTATGGCCCAATGGTTTCAGAATCATGAAATCCCCAATTTGTTTCCACCACATAACATCTTGGGCAATTGTTTTTTATCTTGACTTTAGGTCAAGCTAAGTCTTGTAAGTGAAAATGGGTTGAGAGAAATACATGTGTGCGTGTGTGTGTGTGTGTGTGTGTGTGTGCATGCGTGTGTGCGCGTGCATGCATGTGTGAATACATAAATGTTAATGGACTTAAGTTTAAATTTGAGCTTGAGCATAATCCTTCCACTTCCATTTATTGTCATTCAAGCATTAATGTATAAATATGTTATATATATACAGGGTGCGGACAGTATTTAAGGACAGATTTAGATTTAAAAAATAAAAAGGCTTATATAATAACAAGTAAAAAACTGTATTTTTATAAAAATAACATAAACATATAGCTAAATTATCAATTTAATAATTAGCATCAATAACTGCCTCTATGCAGGGTTGAAATCCTCTACAAGCTCTGATTAAGTGATCCATGTTCATATTGGACATGATCCAAACTATGGTGGCTGCTCCATACATAGTAGTCCAGTGGATTGAGATCTGGAGAATTAGGAGGTCAAATGGTAGGTGTGATGTGATCAAGTGAATTGTCAGCAATCCATTCTTGTGTCATTTGAGCCTTGTGTGATGGTGTAAAATCTTGTTAAAAGACGTAAGGCCTTTCATTGCATATACTATTGATCCAAGACTTAACAACTTTATCCAGAACCTCAATATACACAGCAGCATTCACCCTAACGCCTTGTGGAAAAAAGTGAGGAGGCATCACATGTCCTTCATTGCTAACAACACTCAAAACCATGACACTTGTAGGAAATTTTGTGTGCATTACTCTTGGAACCTCGGAAGGGTCTGCACATAACCATCTGTCATTTCTTCTCATAGTTTTCTGGTCCTGGTCAAGATTTTTCTCATCTGAGGAAAACCAAATCACATCATCTTCTGATGGATTTTTATGTTTATTCAAAAGTATTTTGGATCTGATTAAATGGTTTTCTGTTGCTTTTTTCTAACATGAATTGACCTCTCCTCATCATGTAAGATTTGTATCTGATGCCTTCATGCACAACATTTCTGATTGTTTTTTCTGATACACGAAATGATTTTGCGATTGACTTCATTGATTTTCCTGGATTGTCTTTAATGTTTTGTTTAACTTTCTGAATAAATTCATGTGTACTGATAGAATCAGAGCAGTTGGAATGTTTTTTACATTTTGATATACCTAACATGCTTCTATCTTCTTTCTCTAACTCACACCAAATATTGTGAACAAAAGTTCTTGCAACTTTCAGAAAACGAGAAATTGCTAAATCATCATGCTTAGCATTGAAAGCCACAATCACATGCCTTTTTATTTCATTAGTAAGCATAGGGCCTGTTATTGTTATTTTCTGAAATAGAAGTTCAATAAAAATTAGTCAAATAAAATAATGACTAAAAATGCATGTGTCCTCAAATACTGTCTGCACCCTGTATGTATATATATACATATATATATGCTGTTTATCATGTTGGGATATATATATATAGTGTATTAAACATAATATATATATATATTAAATTAAATAAATACATATTTAACTTAAGCCCATTAACATTATCGAGGTTATGGGTTCTATTTCTCTATATCATACTAAGTTATAAATAGATAACTATAACATTATTTTGATTTGGTTGATTAAGTAAATATCAATATTACCATTTGGGAAAATATTGTCTGGGGAAAAACAGTATCTATACATTTTACAATTTATAATCATCATCAACATCATCATCATCATCATTACCAAATTTATTGTCACCATTATCACAGTAGCCATAATCGTCAATATCATTTTCACAGTTATCACCATCATCACCATCATTTCCACCAACATCATCATTGCCAATATCATTATCATTAGCATCATGCCCCCAACATTATCCTTACCACCATCATCATGACTGATATCATCACCATCATCATCATCATCACATTTAATCTTCATCAGTATTATATATCATCATAGTCATCATCATCATCACTATCAATCTCCATCACCTCTCATTACTGTCATTGTAATGTCATTAATACTATCATCACACATTATCGCCATCTTCGCCATTATCAACTGTATCATCATCATCATCATCATCATCATAAGCAACAGCACTATCATCATCACCACCACTATAAGTATCACCATGATCATCACCATCATTATCTTCATCATAATTGCTACACTCATGACAATTATCATTCTCACCATGACCACCACTACTGCCAATTACCATCATTAGTCTAAACACCATCATTATTATCACAATATTTCCATCTTCATCATCATTACCTCAAACACCACTACCATTATTGTCACCTTAAATACTCTCATCATCATTACCACAGTCCCCACCATACCACCGAACTATCATCATCATCATCATCATCACCAACTGGAGTTGCAGTTAATTGAACATCAATTTTATCAGTGCAGCCTTTTTCATGCAGCTAGTTACCCTGTTGTATGACTTTGTATTATGTACTGTAAGAGGCATTGTATTGTGTAACATAAAAAGTCAGTGGATTATGTAATGAAGGATATTATTTTAACATGCAATGCATGACATTAATATATTGTGTAAAATATAGTGTGTAATATACATAATCATGTAATAATTGAAGTAACAGGATTGTGAAATATGTGGGATCATTGTACTATATAATGCTTGTGGGCAGTGAAGTATGAAATCTGTTATATGAAATGTACGAGGGTGTTGTAATATGTAATGTTTGAGGGTTCTATACTGAGTAATGTATGAGGGTACTGTAGTATGTAATGTATGAAGGCAGTGTAGTACTGTAATGTTAAAGGATACAATAATATGAAAAGTATGGGGGTACTGTAATATGTAGTGTATGAGGGCACTGTAGCATGCAATGTATGAAGGCAGTGTAGTAATGTAAAATAAAAGGGTAGTGTAATATGTAAAGTGTGAGGGTTTTATATTATGTCATATATGAGGGTACTGTAGTATGTAAAATAAACAGGTAAAATATGAGCTCAATCTGTTGTGTAATGTGTGTGAGGTATTATGTAAAATATGTAATCAGTGTATTGTGTAATGCTGAGGTCAATATCCTCTGGTGTGTATGTGTGTGTGTGCTGATATTTCTTGACTGTATTTAAAATATGAATCATAGGCAAAAAAGAAAATGGTTGAGAACAATTGATCTTCATTATAACTAGAGTATGCACATATCTAGTTAGATGTAAACACATATGCTATACATACATGCATACCTACACACACACATACATGTATGCATATGCATATATCTTTAAAAGTTTTTGCAAAAATTTACTTGATAACAGTCATAATATTTGAAGAAAGATTTTCTTTAAAGTTATTAAAAGTTTAAAAACAAATCTTAGTAAAACAGAATAGTATGAATCTTTGTAATGAAGTTTTGATAATGTGTGTCTATGCACTTTCACTGATAAATTTTTCATGTGTTTTGGAATAATCTGTATAAAAGAAGTTAGTTTTACATATGCTAAATTTGCTGAACACTAACATATCTGCTAAATATTGACCCATCTGTTGAATGTTCACATATTAAATATCTGCTAAATACTCACTCATCCATTAAATGCTCAACCATCTAGATGTCCACACACCTCAGCCAAATACCTACAGAAGCATTTGCTAAATACCCATACATTTACTAAATACTTGCATGCATCTGTCAAACATTTGCTAAACATTGATGCCTTTGCAAATCTGCAAAATGCCCAAATACCTATTAAATACCCACACATCTGTTAAATGCCCTGGCATGTCTGCTAAACATGTAAACACCTCACAGCAATGATCAGTGATTTAGCTACATCTGTATGTTGCTGATAATTAGCATGAATGACTTGATAACATGCTGAGAGATAAACTGTTTATATCTAGTTAGCAGCATTCCGTAATGGCAAGGATAGATTGCATGCCCAGTCTACCTAGCTGTATTTAGGTACCATAAGGCAAGTTCAACATACTGTTTCAAATAATGGCAACATTGCAATAAATTGCCAAGTGGTTTATGAGCTGGCGATGTTGAACTCACTTCTTCTTACTGTGGTTAATACAGTATCAGAAAGACAGGGCTGGACAAATTTATTTTTAGCATTACACTACTAGTGGGACCAGTGGAAATTCCACTGAATGAAAATGATTAAGAAAAGCTATTTAAGAAAGAAAGGATGATTTGCATTTTTATTTTTGTTTTGCCAAGTTATTTCACTTCCAGTTACAATAATATATTAAATTATTTAAAAATTTCCCTCTGCTAAGCACTATATATTTCTCTCTTTCTCTCTACCTCTTCAACAAATTTTTTAACCATGTAATTCTCCTCTTCATGTCTTTAACATTTCTTTCTTTCTCTTCGCCTCTCACTTCCACTAACAGCATGATGCATTAACTGGCTACCTGCTCTCTCAGACACTCTTACATTCCTTCTTCCTCTCTCTCTCACTCACTCTACCTCCTCCTCTCTTCTAACAAACTAAAGCATAAAGTGTGAATGAACAGGTAATAATATTATAGATTTAGTTCAATAAAAAAATACTTTGCACTATCAACACAACACCACCACCATCACTATAGTTTTTAGTAAGAAAGCTAATTTCATTTTAGTTCAGTTCAGCTGTTTGTTTATATCTACTTTTTCTTGCTGTCATTGTATCTCTACTCTGTCAATACAAACACTCTCAGCCTCTCTCTCACTCTCTTGTCCATTTCTCTCTATCTGCTTTTCTTTAACCTCACCACCAGAATGTCACCCTCTGCTTAATATTGTATCCTAAACATATCTTGTTATCTTTCCCTTTCCCTTCCCATCCTACAGGACGTTGTTAACAGTTCTCTCTCCCTCTTTTATCTTACTCTTTGCCTCTCCCTGTAACTAACCACATGACACATTTGGCCTTTATGACATCTTTCTCTAATTCTTCCTCATTTCTTTCTTCTCTACTCACACTCTTCCCCTCTTTCTCTCACTTTTACTTCACCTCTTACTCATTCTGCCTCCACCTCTCACTCATTCTGCCTCCACCTCTTTAACTAATGAACAAATGAACAAGCAGATTATGAAGAGGGGATCTTCAGTAAAACATTTATAGTGCACTGGATTAAGGACTTGCCATTCCTCATATGTATTGATGGTTGAAAGCATGACTTTGTGGTCAAGAAACTTACTTCGTGCTCATGTGACTCTAAATTCAGTCACATAACATAATACTTCAGTCAAGTTTTTTACAGTAGCCATGAGTTGATTATCATCTTGTGTGTGGAATTCAGGTGGAAATTGTGTAAGACCCATTGCATCATGTGTATATTGCACATTTATATATGTGTGTATATGTAAGTATATACATATATATGTACATGTGTGTATGTGTGCATGTGCATGCATGCACATGCATGTCTGTGTGACTGTTTCCTTTTGTACTTCTCTGAAAATCCTGAGCTCCATTTAGTTATGTTGTGGATTTTCCAAATCAACAAATCATCTGCTGACTCTGCTTTTGAAGATGTGGAATACATGATACTTGAAAAACAAGTGAAGCTTAGTAACAGAAGGGTGCCTGACTGTAAAACAATGCTTCAGTAATATACATTCATTTAAGTCATATTAGCATGAAGATTGAATGTAAAACTAAGGAATATGTGCATGATGTGTGTGTGTGTGTGTGCACGTGTACTTTACTTTCTTTCTCTGATGTAACTTCTTACAAGTGCTCTCTTTCCAATCTTCCATTGCATATATAAACCTTTGACATTTGCCTTTGGATGGCCTGCTTCATGCGTAGTTAGGATTTTTCTCATTTTTCTGACAAATACCTTTAGGTGATATTTTGTCCTATTCACTATTCCAGCAGTACAATGCAGAAGATAATTGCCCATGAATTGATCAGATTGTCATCATCATCATTAAAGCAGTGGATTTGTAGAAGCCTTAGAACATTGGAAAAATTATTTTGTGGTGTTCCTTCCAAGCCCTTATGATCTGAATACAAATCTTGTCAAGGTCAATTTTACTTATGCTTCTGGGAACAACAAAATAAAGTATCAGGCAAGTACTATAGGTGATGGTATTGACTATACAGCTTCCCTAAAAACTGCTAGTCTTGTACCTAAATCAGAAACTGTTGTTGTTGTAACTAAGGTGTTGGATTCACAAAATCTGTAGGGCCTTAGGCAAAATGCCATGTGGTATTTAGTTTCATTTAGTATGTTCTGAGTTCAAATCATGCAGGATCAAATTTGCCTTTTATCTTTTCAAAAATCAATATGATTAATACCAATTAAATAATGGGGTGGGGTTGTCAATATATTTGACAATACCCCACCTCTCCACCCAGAAAAAAGTTGTTATGAATCAATATAATTTTCTTAATACCATTATTTATGTTTACATCAATGTGATGACAAATTACTAATGTTTATCATGTTGTGATGACAGCTTATCAATATTCATGTCAATATGATGACATATCTATGTTTATCATGTCAGTGTAATGGATAAGATTATCTAATTTTATGTCGTAAAGTTCTGAACTTCAGGTTAACTACGACAAGTATAACTGTAAAGAAATCTCCTTCCCTACCACACCTATCACTTTCTCTCTCTTCCTCTCTTTGTCTTCAGATAGAATTGTTCTTTTCCTGAAACATAAACACATATGAGCAATTATTGAACCTTAACTTCCTTCCATGCCATTCTTAAACAATTTAGAAACAATTTTATCACTGCATAGGAAGTTAGACTTTTACTGTTAATCTCCCACTTGCACAATATGAGTGTGTGGAGAGAAGTTTGTTTCCCAACCACATGGTTCTGGGTTCAGTCTCACTGTATGACACCTTGGGCAAATGTCTTCCACTGTAGCCTTGGGCCGACCAAAGCCTTGTAAGGGGATTTGCTACATGGAATCAGAAAGAAGCCAGTCGTGTATATATATATGTACGTATTTATGTGTGTGTGTCTGTGTTTATCCCCTTGCCATCACTTGAAAACCGATGCTGTTGTGTTTATGGCCCTGTAACTTAGAGGTTCGGCAAAAGTGACTGATAGTACTAGGCTTACAAAGAATAAGTCCTGAGGTCGATTTCTTCAACTAAAACCCTTTAAGGTGGTGCTCCAGCATGGTTGCAGTCAAATGACTGAAACAAGTAAAAGAGCAAAAGCTAGCTGAAGTAATTTAACAAAAATAAATATAAATTAGTCTCTCACCAAGTCCTGCAGCAAGAGGCAGTAGTGGAACATACAGGCTTAACCAGCTGGAAGTACATAATTGCAAATCTGTACATAGGCAGCTTGGGACATTGGTTGCTTCATTTCCAAACTGTGGCATTAGAAAAATTTGGCAGCTTCTCAAATGACTGAGCAACCCTTTCTAGGGATAACACTGCTCACCTGTTAATCAGAAAGGACGTAGAAATAGTAATCTAAACAAAGCTTGCCTAATTCTGGAACTGGCCAGCTACACTGTGACTTGCAGCTTCCATCTTTTTGCAGAATTCCATGGTAATACCCAAGGAATTTCTGATTTTCCAAGAAATGGTAGTACTTAGGCAAAAGTTATCTTCTACCATATATGTGTCTGTTTATATATATATATATATATAGTTAATCCAAACAAGAAAGCACAAAAAAACACAACAATGCGAGGACGTGGAACAAATATAGTATTATTGGACGCTCAGGAAAAAAGGAAAGAAGGAGGGTTTAACGTTTCGAGCGGAGCTCTTCGTTGGAAACATAGGAGAAGGAAAGATCCAGAGAAGGGAAGACAGAGAAAAAAAAATCGCCAACGGTACATACGCGGTCACATTATATATATATATATATAATATATATATATATATATATATAATATATATATGTGTGTGTGTGTGTGTGTGTGTGTGTGTGTGTGTATAAGTGCATTTGCTACAGTCACTCATCCTGCTCACTCATCCAGCCCAAGCCTCTATATCACTACACCTATTCTTACAACCACCAATGTATCTTGAGAGTATCTCTGGACACATCTTTGCCATCATCTCTCTCACTGTTGCTCTCTTTACTCTCCATGTTACTCTCCAACTTGCTCTCTTTTGTTTTCCAGCTGGGGTATCCATGTCTCTACTCTACTGCAAGAGACCTATATCTGTCCCCACTTTACCTTAGGACTCTCAACTAGCACAAAGCCACATCCTCTCATTTGAGGGATCCTTGTCTTGCAAGGTACATGGTGATCCTGCCTGTGCAGGTGCAACATAAAAAGCACCTAATACACTCTGTAAAGTGATTGGTGTTAAGAAGGGCAACCAGCTGTTGAAACCAGGCCAAAATAGACTATGGAACTTGGTGCAGCTCCTGGCCTTGCCTGCTTATGTCAAACCATCCAACCCATACCAGCATAGAAAACTGACACTAAATGATGATGATGATGATATATAAACTTGATTGCCAACCACATGTTTCCAGATTCAGTCCCATTGTGTGGCACCTTGGGCAAGTGTTACCATAACCCCAGATATATCTATAATAAATCCATTGATATTTCAAAGGATTTAAGTTTTCTTTTCTTTTTTTTGTTGTTAGAGTGGTGTATAGAATTGGTAGAGCTTTGGAAACAAAGTACCTCATTCCATTTAATTATGTCCCTATATATTTTAAATTTCAAACATTCAAGGGTGGGAATTTTGCCCTTAATCTTCCCTGAATTGATTATGTAAAATACCAGCCATGCCCTGGGTTCAGTCAAAAATACCTTGTTTCAAGTTTTGTTCCTGTATTAAAAGCCATATATTTCTTTAGGCATTGAGTGTATCTTATGTGAAAATGTTGAACAATTATGAAATTAAAAAGGAGAGAAAACAAAACAAATTTAAATAGAAAAACAAAAAACAATAAGCAATGGTTAATGAATAGAATTAATGATTTTTCTTGGAAATGAAATTTCTCTAGAATTAATAAACTGTTGGTAGCTAGAATGTGTGTTTATGTGTGTATCTCAAACTGTTTGAAGGAGACATGCATACACACACATACGAGAATGTATTTATTTGCTGGAATAATTAGCCACAAATTAGAAAATTGAACTCAATACCCGCTTATAACCAAGAAGAGTATGCTGTTTATATTTTATTATTTTGCCTGAAACATGTTATATTACTGATGAGCAGGTCCTTGTTTCATCATACAATTCATCAGAGTAATGAAAATAGAGAACTAGATTGGCAAATACATAGATACTAGGTGAAATGTGAAATTAAAAAAGAATGAGTAAGCTTGAAATGAGAAAATCTAAACATCAGAGGAAAAGGTTGAGCTGATAAGAAATGTACATGTGTGTGTGTGCGCACACATATAGTGTATGCCTGAATATATATCATCATCTCTATATTATAATTCTGAAATACGAAAAGTTTGTTTGTCTGGTTTTGGCATTGAGAACAGGTTAAAGAGCACTAGATCCCGTCGGATTGACTCCAAAATTTACAAGGACATGTAAATTGAGGTGCGGATGGGAGTGGGCTAGCTTAGAAATCCCTATCTTAAAAGGTGTGGTTACTAGGGCGAAAAACGCACACTTTGACAAGTCTACTCTCATTCTTTTATGTATCTGTCTTCCTCCATTTCTCTCTCTTTCCTCCCTTCCCTTCACATTCTCTCTATAACATCGTTTGATAACGTCTACTACTTTTCCCTTCACTTCTCTCTTACCCGCGCGTAGAGGGGGTCACCTTAAGCTAGTCAATATCTATAAATCTGAAATGCAAAAAGTTTGTTTGTCTGGTTTTGGCATTGGAACGGGTTAAAAGGCACTAGATCCCGTCGGATTGACTCCAAAATTTACAGGGACATGTAAAATGAGGTGAGGATGTGAGTGGGCTACGTTAGAAGTCCCTATCTTAAAAGGTGTGGTTACTAGGGCAAAAACGCACACTTTGACAAGTCTACTCTCATTCTCTTATCTGCCTGTCTTCCTCCTATTCTCTCTCTTTCCTCCCTTCCCTTCACGTTCTCTCTATAACGTCATTTTACAGCGTCTACTATCTTTCCCCCGCCGCATTCACTCTTTCTACCATATCCTCTCTCTCTCTCTCTCTACGTCTGTCTGCATTCATAGAGAGAATTATTATCGCCACCACCACCACCCACTGATAAGAACAAATATTATGAATCAGATATTTATTGGGTTAATTTATATATGTGTGTGTGTGTGTGTGTGTGTTCTATATATAAATATGTATATATAATGTATATATACAAAGTGTATATATCTGTATTTATATATATATATGTATATATATATATATGTATATAATTTGTATACATTTGTATATATAATGCATACACACACACACACATATATATAATGTGTATATATGTACATATATACATTTAATGCGGATATATATATATAATGTTTGCATTATGTGGTCGGTTGAGCTGAAAATATGCACACCTATGTTAAAAGTGCTGGCGAGTTTGCATGGCAACTGTTTCTTCCTCAAATGAAAGGCGTGACCTCTAGGACAAAATTTCTCATCTTATAAAATGTGGCTCGAGTAGACCCGAATGAAATCAGGTTATATTAACCAAAATGTGAAAAGAGGTCTAAATGGGGCTGGAATTGGATTAAAATTTACAGGAGCGGATGTTTAGGAATTCTCTGTTACATCAAGCTAAAAAATTTGCGCCAGCCTTTAAATCGTCAATGTGTTGCCATCCATGATGAAGAAGTTTTGAATGCTTGCCATGGTGAGTCTACTGTCATGAGAAAGAATCACTTCAAAAGTTGGTGTTTAGGAATTTTCTTTTACATCAAGTTCAAAATTTTTCGCCAGCCGTTAAACTGCTGCTACGTTGCTGTCCGGCGTTAAGAAATGCAAGCCATGGTGACTCTACTATCCTCAGATTCTATCCCCTCAAACTTTGGTTTTGAATATTTTTTTATTTTTATTCAGCTCGCAAGTTTGTCTGTCCCTTTTTAAATGTTAGTGTTTTGCTGTCTGCCTTGAAGCAGACTTTTCCATTGTCACTGCCTGATATTTATGATTGATCTTTGAAGATATTTTCTTTCTCAACTTTCTCAAGATCTTTTGTTGTTTATAAATGGGAGAGAGATAGATAGAGAAAGATAGAGAGTAAGAGAAAGCAAGGGAGAGTCTGACAGAAATGAAGAGTAAGAGAGTGGGAAAGTGAGAGAGAAAGGAGAGAGAAACAAAGAGGGAGAATGTGGTGATAAAAAACAGAAAGTAACAACCACACTCTTACCCGCATGTAGAGTGGGTCACCTTAAGCTAGTACATATATATATATATATATATATATATACAGGCATACAGCACACACACATGCGTGTATATAAATATATACATATATATATATATAAGTGGGTATATGTATACATATGTATGCGCATGTATGTGGGTGTCTGTACTTATGTATGTGTGTATGCATATGTGCATGTATGTATGTATATGTGCAGGTATGCATATGTATGTATGTATGCATGTGTGTGTGTATGTATGAATATATATATATAAATATGTAAAGGAGTATATGTGTACATATGTATGTATATGTATGCATGAGTGTGTGTGTATGTGTATGTATATATATATATATGTGTGTGTGTGTATGTATATGTATAAATACAGTGTGTGTGTCTGTATCAGGTCACTCACAGGCACTGCTGGCTGCTTATAACACATTACAGGCTGTTGCATGATCAGATCATCATTAAATAAACTTCCCCTCCAGACCTGCTTGTTGAGGGTAGTTGCTTGAAATTCACCTACACAAAATAAATACTTAGGAGTGATGCATCTCTAGATCTTGTGAGAACATTTGTCTAGGAAAGAGATCATTCAGCACCTGGCTGACCCTGCCAATGTTGTGCTAACAAGAGGAAAACTTCCCTCACTATAACCAATTTTGTGCATGGGAACTTCTTAGAAACTCCTATTGGTCTCACAAAGTGCTGCAGCAAGAAGGAGTGGAATATACAAGTCTAACCAATTGGAAATAAGTAATTGCAAATCTTTCCATACGCAGCTTGGAATATTGGTTGTTTCTTTTCCAAACTATGGCAGTAGAAAGGTTTGGCAGCCACTCAAGTGAGTGAGCAGCCCTTTCTAGGGATAGCACTCACACTGTTAATCAGAAAGGACATAAAAAAGGTGATCTAAACGTAGCTTGACTAATTCTGGAACTGGCCTGCTGTTTTGTGTTTTGAAGTTTTCATCTCTTTACGGGATTTCATGGTATTTATCCAAGGAATTTCTGACTTTCTTAGAAATTTCAGTACCTCACCATATATGTGTTTGTTTATGCATATATGCATGTGTTTATGTATGTATTCATGTATGTATGTATGTGTGTATGTATGTATGTATGTATGTATGTATGTATGTATGTATGTATGTGTGTGTGTATATATATAATATAATGGGGTAGGCCGGTTTCTCACTTATGGCGTATCTTCAGACCCCAAAACACTACTGGCCTGAGACCTCTTTAAAATATGGAGGGGGAAAGCCTTGTTTTTAAAAGTAAAACCGTAGGTGATTATCTCCCTTCGCCATTGTACATTGTTCTTTGGCCACGCTGCCATTTTGCGGTCACCAAAGCACCATGAAGGTAAATTATTGTCTTCATTTAGCCTTGGCTATTGGTTTCCGGCTGTGGTGCCTGAAACATGTTATATTACTGATGAGCAGATCTCTGTTTCATCATACAATTCTTCAAGATTCCCCCTGGTACGAGCGAGTCTGTAAGGATCCTCGTGCAATTGGCAATGCATAACTTAGCCTTACAGTGTATCTTCAGACCCCAGACCCTGCTGGCCTGAGGCCTCTTTAAAATATGGATTTATGTATTTCTACGAGCGATATATATATATATATATATATATATATATTTATATATATATCATCATCATCATTTAACGTCCGTTTTCTATGCTGGCATGGGTTGGAAGGTTTGGCTGGGGACTGGCAAGCCAGGAGGCTGAACCAGGCGCCAATCTGATCTGGCAGTGTTTCTACAGCTGGATGCCCTTTGTAATGCCAACCATTCCAAGAGTGTAGTGAGTGCTTTTTATGTGCCACTAGCACAAGAACCAGCCAGGTGACACTGGCATTGGCCATGTTTGGATGGTGCTTTTTATGTAACTACTGGCACATGATCCAGTTGGGGCAGGAGAGCTAGCATTGACCACGTTCAGATGGAGCCAAGCAGGTGGCACTGACAACGATCCATGCATGCATGGTGCTTATTGCATGCCACCAGCACGGGAGTCAGGCAGGTGGCACTGGCGTCAGCCACTACTACAATTTCCATTTGGTCTCGTCAAGCACGGAATGTCACCTGACAATTCAAAAGTACTTTTTAAATGGGCTGGTGTAGGCTATGGCTGTAATCTCACTTTACTTGCCAGGTCTTCTCAATCACAGCATATCTCCAGTGGTCTATATATATATATATAATATATATATATATATATATATATATACTAGCATTATGACCCGTCGTTGCCGGGTCATAGTGCTAGGGCATGTATATATGTGTATATATATCCAGCTGTAGAAGCCATGCCAAAACTGATCTTGCATATGCTGGTTCCACATAAAAAAGTACTCAATCCAATGTACAGGGTGGTTGGTGTCAGGAAGAGCATCTAGCTGTAAAAACCATGCCAAAACTGATACAGTAGTCTGGTATAGTCTTCTGCCTGGCAAGCTCCTGTCAAACCATCCAACCCTTGCCAGCATTAAATAATGATGATGATATTTATGGATGCTTATGTTTATGAATTTTGGGTAATTCTTTCCAAATCAATTGTATATAGCATGATTGTTACCTACGTTGCCTTACTGGCACTTGTGCTGGTGACATGTGAAAAACATTTGAGCGAGGTCGTTGCCAGTGCCGCTGGACTGGCTCCTGTGCAGGTGGCACATAAAAAGCACCATTTGAGCATGGCTGTTGCGAGTACTGCCTGACTGGCCCTCGTGCCAGTGGCATGTAAAAGCACCCACTACACTCGGAGTGGTTGGCATTAGGAAGGGCTCTTTTTTCTCTACATTGTATACTTTATAGACAACAGTCTTTTCTTTAATTTAATTTTTTATTATCCATCTGGACTATTCCATTTCTGCATGCTAATTTTATTTTCAATTTATTCCCATTCATGTGAAACCACTTATTCAAGTTCGAGTCATTGATGCAATTTTATACCAATTGCTATTTTTACTTTTGTTATGTTACGATTATATTATACTTTAGTTTGATTTTAATTATTACTTACTACATATAATTCAATTGTTATTATTATTTTTATTGTTAAAGTGAAAGTATCTGACATAAAATAGAGAAATGTTTTTGTTTCACTTTTAACACATAATACTGAAATAGTGGAGAAGATATGATATTGCTATGGGCTCGCTCTAGGCAAGAAGTTGAACATTGTTTTTGCCCATGAAACTACATGGACCCTAAGTAGGGCATGTATAAAATTTGAATGAAATTGGTTGTGTAGTTCTCAAGTTTTAGGGAATCATAGTGGAGAAGATATGATAGTGCTGTGGGCTCGCCCTAGGCAAAAAGTTCAAAATTATTTTAGCCAATGACACTCCCCGGACCCTAAGTAAGGCATGTGTAAAATTTGAATGAAATTGGTTGTGCAGTTCTCAAGTTTTAGGGAAACACACAGGCAGACAGACACACATTCTCAGTTTTATATATATAGATATATTCTTTTATTTTACTTGTTTCACTCAGTAGACTGTAGCAATGCTGGGGCATCAGCTTGAAGAATTTTAGGCAAATGAATTGACCCTAGTACTTTTATTTTTTAAGCCTGGCTCTTATTCTATCATTCTCTTTTACCAAACCACTAAGTTATTGGGATGTAAACACACCAACACTGGTTGTCAAATGGTGTTGGGGGTACAAATCTAGATACACACACACACACACACACACACACACATGCATACATATAACAGGCTTCTTTCAATTTCCATTTACCAAATCTAGTCACAAGGCTTTGGTCTTCTCGAGGATATAGTAGAAGAGATTTGATGATTAGTATAGGATTGGAAGGTTTGGTTAGCTTAATGTAAGATGTTTTATATATATATGTATGTATTGTATGTATGCATGTATGTATATATGTATGTGTGTATGTGTGTATGTATGTATGTATGTATGTATGTATGTATGTATGTATGTATGTATGTATGTATGTATTGTATGTATGTATGTATGTATGTATGTGTGTATGTATGTATGTATGTATGTATGTATGTATGTATGTATGTATGTATGTAATGTATGTATGTATGTATGTATGTAATGTATGTATGTATGTATGTAATGTATGTATGTGATGTATGTATGTATGTATGTATGTAATGTATGTATGTATGTTTGTATGTATGTATGTATGTATGTAATGTATGTATGTAATGTATGTAATGTATGTATGTATGTATGTATGTAATGTATGTATGTAATGTATGTATGTATGTAATGTATGTATGTGATGTATGTATGTATGTATGTAATGTATGTATGTATGTTTGTATGTATGTATGTAATGTATGTATGTAATGTATGTAATGTATGTAATGTATGTATGTATGTAATGTATGTATGTATGTATGTATGTATGTATGTATACCAAAGACCACTTTGGTCATGTATGATCATGGGATTGCACCTAGAAAGTTCCCTCTGAGGTATAAGTCTGGGCAAAGTTGCTTGTAAAAAACCAGCAGTCACCCATGCATACCAGTCCTCTCTCTGCACCATTGATGTTCTCCAAGGGAAATGCAAAGGCTGATACAACCTTGGCAACAGTGATGCCACAACTTAGTTCTACTGCTGAGTGAACTGGTGCAGCATGAAATAAAGTGTTCTTGTTCAAGAACACGACACACAAGAATCAAACTCGCAACCTCATGATTGTAAGTCCGATACCTTAACCACTGAGCCATGCACTCCCCTTCCCCACACTCACTTTTTCTATGCCAAAAATAGTTGTTGTATTGAAATAGGTCATTTGTGTACAATGTAGTAATTTACTTTACTATAGTCAGTTGTTAGCAAAAAGTCTGCTGAGAAAAAAAATAACATTTTTTCAACATATACTGTGAAGTTTTTTAATATTTAATTCTGTTGCATGACATTTTGGTGCATGTATAGCCTCAACTAAGTGATGTATTTTACGTATGTAGAGGAAGATTCTTTTATTTCTGTTTGGTGCATTTTAAGCACAATGGGAAAAAATTTTTTTCCCCTTTTTTAAGTTTATCATAAATATGCTAAAATGTTATGTCCTTTGATAATTGTACCTGTTGACTGATGATTTATTTTCTTTTTGTGCTGTTAAAGTTCAGTTTAAGCAGTTAGAAATTGATGACTATGAGAAAGACATGTGCAAAAAGAGAGAATTCCAGGAAGACAACATTTGAGTGAGAAAAGATTGAACATAACAGTTAGTGTGGGAGATGAATGTGTCAAATATAATAAGTATGAAGGGCAGAGGGGAGATCATCATCATCATCATTGTTGTCGTCGTTTAACATCCACTTTCCATGCTGATTTGGGTTGGACAGTTTGACTGAGGGTTGGCAAGCCAGAAGGCTGCACCAGAGCATCCACCCCTGCTATTGACTTGGTCACCTAGGTAATGGAAGCTATCAACTACTTTTAGTTTTTCATCCTAGCATGTGATGGAAGCTGTTTTCTGCACATTTTCAGTGTTTATTGTCCCTGAACATTTGCCACACACAGAATCTTCCCAGTTAGCCATCCTTTGATATTGCTGCATCTCTTATGTGTCCATAGCTTACACTGGGTACACCACCTTATGGAGTTTCTACTTACAACTTTTCTTCAGATTGAGCAGGGCCAATCCTGAAGGGATTTGTGGTTTGTCTGCCTTCCTACTTATTAAGACTTTGGTCTTTGTTAGATTGACTCTAAGGTCCTTCGATTCTAGACCTTGCTTCCATACCTGAAACTTGCCCTCTAGTTCTGGTAGTGACTCAGCTATTAGAGCAAGGTCATCAGCATAGTGAAGCTCCCAGGAGCATCCTGTCTTAAATTCCTCTGTTATTACCTGGCGGATTATGATGAATATGACAGGGCTGAGGACTGATCCTTGGTCAACCTCTACCCCTACCTGGAATTCTTTGCTATACTCATTGCCAACCCTCACCTTATTGACAGCATCCCTGTACTTATCTTGTACAGCTCTCACTAATCACTCATCTATCACTAGTTTCTGCATTGACCACCAGATAAAGGATCGGGGGACCCTGTCAAAGGCTTTCTCTATGTCAATGAAAGCCAGGTACAGAGGTTGATCTTTGGCTAGGTATTTCTCCTGCAACCGTCTTACCAGAAATGTAGTATCAGTGGTGCTTTTTTCTGGTACAAACCCAAACTGCATCTTGTCTAAACTGATTCTCTCCCTAATTAGTTGGGCTATGACCCTCTCTGTGACTTTCATTACCTGATCCAACAACTCAATACCTCTGTAGTTAATCATATCTAATGCATCACCTTCACCTTTGTAGCAGTCATTGGCAATGACTACTTCATGTGTCACCTGATTGACTATACGGGAGACTAGATTATAGCTGACACTGCCATATATTTTAAGCATCTCTGCAGTGATTCCTGATGGGCTGGGGGCTTTCCCTGTCTTCATACCCTTAATTGCTTTATCTACCAAGATACTGCGAATTTGGATAGCTCGTCCTTCTGTTGGGTCGACATTTGGCAGTCTCTCTTTCTCTCATTCATTCTCTTCATTTAACAACCTTTCATAGTGGCATCTCCAAGTCTCTCTCTTTGCAGCCTCATTAAATGCAAGTGAGCCATCATCCATGTGAATTCATTTCTATCCTATGACATCATGATTCTTTCTCACACACTGTCTTGGAACACAAAATACTTCAAGTCTTTGGTCCTCACGACGCAAAACATTGGCAAATTTTTTTCTTATCTGCTTCCCTTTTGGCTAAGTAAACCTGTCTCCTAGCTTCCCTTCTGGCAGTCTGATACAATTCCCTGCTACCACCAGTCTTCCAGTCCTTCCATGCCCGTTTCTTTTCCCTAATGCCCCTGTCAACTACATTGTTCCACCACCATGTTTCCTTTGGTCAAGAGGAGACTTTGAACCATCCACAGTTCTGGTCAGTAGCCCTCAGCAGGTTGTCCTGTAGGAACCTCCATGTGATGCTATCTCCTCCTCTATTTTGTCAAAAACTTCGAGTAATATGCCTCTAAATCTCTGTTCATTCACAGGATCCTTGAGCTTCTAGACCCTTCTTCTCCATGCTGGTCATCTTCTGGGCATCCATTTAGCCCTGATCCTGAAGTTGCTAACTACTAATCTATGTTGTGGGGTGCAATTTTCACCTGGGAAGATTTTAGCATTGATAAGTAGCCATCTTTCCCATTTCCTGGTGAGGATGTAATCAATTTGACTTGTGTGGCCACCGGATCGGTAGGTGAATAGGTGACTAGCTGGTTTCCTGAAGTTAGTATTACAAACCATAAGATCATTTGCATTACAGAACTCCAGCAACCTAGTTTCATCCTCATTATGGGAACCAAAACCATAGCCTCCATGTACACCATGGAAGCCCCCCTGCATATTGTCCAACATGTCCATTGAATTCGCCAGCCACAAAGAGAAGGTCTCTGTCATTCATCAATGAGATAGTCTGCAAGAGGGTGTCATAAAATTGATCCTTCTGTTCATCAGGTAGCCCTGGCTGAGGGGCATAAGCTGAGAGAATGGTTGCCAACCCATGTTGCAGCACTAATTAAATCATAAGTATTTTATCACAGACCCTGACTACCTCGATTACCTTATCAACCCGTTTCTCTACAAGAAGTATACCCATGCCCCTTACCCCAACAGTGTTCCCTGCCCCAAAAATCTTATACTTATGTTCTTTGCCTGTGAGGAGCCAAGCAGAACTTTCTCTCCACCTTACTTCTTTGATGCAGCACAAATCTACACATCTCAGTTCAAGCATCTCAATGAGATGAGTATATGAAGTGTACCTGAGTGGAAGTGGAATGAGACCAGCCAACTTCAAGGAAAAAAGAACAAAAGAAGAGGCAGCACATGTCAGTCAGGCAATTGAGTATGTTTTTGAGTGACTTCATGCCAATTACTTAAGTGGTCTTTGTTTGGATGCAGCCTGTATGTTTACGAATGATGCCATCTGAGATGTAGGAATAGCATTACTCTATTGTGAGTCTAGGATGTGATGGTCTTACTAGTCCACTGTCAGTTTCATTTTAACAAGTTAATCAGTTGCCTTTTAACTAAGTTAAGGTGATATGAGATCTTCATATATCCATAGTTTAGGATATGATAGATCTCCATCTAGTTGAGGACTATATCATTGTCCATATGTGTGTGAAGATATTGTTGGATTTTAGTTAACATTTGAGGTATGTTGTCTCGTCTTTCATATAGATTACATTGTTTCAATAAATTTGATCAGTTTAACATCAACACTGCCATTATTGGTCTCTTTTGTACATTTAACAAAGTTTAGTCTGTTGTAAGGATTCAGGTTAGATCTTTGATCTGATGATAACTTCCACCATTTCCCCCACCAGTATTGGAGATTGAAAAAGGTTACAGGCTTGTCTTTCTGCCTCTTATAAGCGGGTTAAATAATAAAAAAAAACAACAGCAATAATTTGCTTTCTCATGAAGAGCTGGCTTTCTGTGACAGCTCTTTACTGCCTGGCATACCGAATTTATGACTTCTTTTTGGTGTGTCTAAAACTGAGTTATTTGTTACATTTAAAAATTTAAAGAAAATAGAGTAAAACTGGAAGTAACCTGTCTCCTGAAATTTAAAGTGGGCTTTAAATTTCAAATGGTAGGATACAGTCTCAACTCCATCAATTATGGTAATATTCAGACTTTTACAGAATTGAATCCACTGAGTCTTTTTTTCTTTTTGTTTTCTAATGCTGGTTCTAGAGAAGGTGCCATGTCTATATCCTTTGCAGGTCCTCTACTGACCTGCAGGCCCTTTGCAGTAACCTAGGTGCCATTATTGTTTCTCTTGAATCATTTTAAATCAACACTTGTAGAAAAGACATGAGCTGAGAGGAAGTACCTGAAGGTTGGTGTTCTTGAATGAGACAAGGTGAGATGAGTGAATGAGGGTATTTACCTTGCCAACTCTGAGAACTAGAAGCCATTATAGTCGTAGTAGTATGACAAGAGTATTACTCCAACAACAAACAAAAACAACAATTTTAAAGCCATGCTCTCTGTTAAAACAGAGACTAGTCACACTGGTCCCATTAAAGTGTTGTACTCACCATGTTTCCTTTTTGAAGCAGCATTTTCATAGCTGGATACCTTTGTTTGTGTCATTTATTTTTAGCTTTGCTAGGCTATATTTTTGCTATTTTAAAACTAGGATAGACCTAGCAACAGACTTACTCCATCAATTTATAAATACCAACCCAGAATTTCAAAATGTAAGATTGACTCTTTTGCTGCCTATGTAATAGGTAAAAAATAAGATATCAGTGTTAAAACAGTGAAAAAAAAATTGAAAAATCTTTAACAAATCAATGGTTCTGTATGAAGTAAACCATATTTATTTGCTATGCCTTCAACGAACTTTATGATGTTTTAGAAAATATTTTATTGTTATGTCCTCATTCAGACTACTTTCTGTGTATCAATAATGATTATGATTGTTTTTGTTGTTTTTTTCCACCAGCTATTGCCGATTGATCTTTGTAGTTTTATTTATGTATTTTTGTTTTGTTTATGTTTATAGCTTATATTATTTCATATAGATTTTTTTTTTAAAATGAGTACTTTTTTTTTAGATTAAACAATTGTTTATAATTATAATCTGGCCACAAGAAGGATATTTTGCCAACTCATTAAGTGAGGCTTTCGTTTGTTAGTGTAATATTTAAACTCAGTCCCTCTGCTGTATTGTCATATTCTATAGAATCGCTAATTACAGACAGATATGGAACGTATTATAATGAAATTCTGAAATCTCTGATTGTGACTAACTAACTATTTATTATCAGTAGAATTTCTTAGAGAGAGGGAGGGAAGAGAAAGGGGTAAAGAGATGGAGAGAAAGAAAGAGAGAGAGAGTTTGTGTGTGTGTCTGTGTGTGTCTGCGTATCTGTGTGTGTGCTTATGTGGAATGAAAGAAATTTAATATGCATCTCAAATTAATTGAATATATTTATTTTTACATTGCCTTGTGGATTTTATTTTGGCAAAATGATTGAAGAAAAAAAACTGTGGTATGGTTAAACTTTGAACATTATTCTGCTACAGAATATGCATTATCAGATCTTTGGAAATAATAATTAATTCTTTTCTACTGGTTTTCATATACATCTAAGACTGTCTCGCATTTCCTAAACATCTTATTAATAGCTTATTTTGGCATTGTGTTACAGAATTACTTAAAACAACAACAATTCTTTCTTTGGATCCATTTTTAATTAGAAAATTGTGCTTCCTATCTTTTTTATGATGAAAGTTTCAATAACTGTGAGGCTAAGTTCATGAATTGAAATCTGGAGAGCCTTAGATCATATTGCACTTGAACAAGCCTAACCTGAAGCTACATATCAATAACAACATATTGACTGTATTATCTGCCATAATCACAATAAATATAATAGCAACATTACTACCAGTTCAAATATGCTTGGGTCATATTCAGACCCATGGCAGTGTCACCCCATAGTTTGTTTATGGTAATAATATTGTATTTATACACATCACTGCTTATTGCTGCCACCCAATAACAGCAACAGTCACAATCACAATGACGATAGCCACACCACAGTTACAATGACAACCACCACAAAAACAACCACCACAAAAACAACCACCACAAAAACAACCACCACAAAACTACCTTAACAATAACCACCACCATCTCCACTACTACTACTACTACTACTACCATAACCACAACAACTAACATATATACATGTACATAAAGGCAAAACTATCTAGTATTTTTTTAAGTTAAGCCAATGACGACCAGAAGGGGTTGTGTATTATTGTGGCCTACACTGTTTGGTATTTGTTGGTGTTTCAATTCAGTTCAACTTTAGTTGAGATGACCTTTGGTCAGAGACAATCCATCCATGGCTGTCTTATCATTTTAGGGACATGCAATGCTACATTATGTGTCCCTCTGCTTCTTTTATATATTAAAGACTGTAGATTGTAGTTTGAGTTAGATCTGGTTTCTATTTCTGACATAGACAAGTTCCCTCTTAATTTGATGGTTGGTACTTATTCAAATATGTCTGTATGTGTGTGTGTGTGTGGTTGTTATGAGTAATTGGTTTATCAAAGGGTCATAGATTTTATTTTTATCTTGTTCTGAGATTGATTGTTTTGAAATCACATGAAGTTGACAAAATCTTCATTCAGAGACATCCCAGCCATGACTCTTTCATCATTTTGTGGATATGCAGTGCTACATTATTTATCCCTCTGTGTCTTGATTTCAAATTGATTTCAAATTTTGGCACAAGGCAAGCAATTTCAGGGTAAGGGATAAGTCGATTTCATTAACCCCACTATTCAACTAGTACTTATTTTATTGACTCCAAAAAGATGAAAGACAAAGTCGACTGCAACAGCATTTAAACTTAGAGAGTCGGAACAAATGTCTCTAAGCATTTTTCTCAGCATTCTAACAATTCTACCAGCTCACCACCTTGTGATTTTTACATATTGGTATTTATTCAAGTGTCCCTTGTGTGTAGGCATGTGTGGTTGTTACTGGAACTTATACTCACTTATTAAAGGGTCATTGACTTTATTCTTACCTTGTTCGGGTATTGATTGTTTTGAAACTATATGACTGAGATGTAGGTTTCTAAACCACACACCAATGCATATACACTGTAAAGATGTGGTTAATAGTTCGTACAATCTTAATCTTCATGATCATATGCCCCCCACCACCACCACCCATCTCTCTCATCATGTCCTCCTTATATATCTCCATATGTAAGTATACATCTATACTTAGTTTGAAACCGTATAAATGTGTATTCTAATTACTTTTATTTAATACACACAAATAACTAAATCTTCATTAATTTATCACATCTCAGAATCATTTACCAAGCAGTCATATGGTATAATCTGTTAATCTATTAGTGATTAGGTTATTTTCTAGATAGCAAATTTTAGTTGTAGGAAATAAATTCACTCTTGTAGTTATTATTATTATTATCATTATTATTATTATTATTATTATTATTATTATTATTATTATTATTATTATTATTATTATTATTATTATTATTATTATTATTATTATTATTATTATTATTATTATTATTATTATTATTATTATTTTCATTTATTTATTTATTGCCTGAATTGTCAGAGCATTGAAGAAAATGTTTTATAGTATTTCTTCCTGCTCTTTATGTTCTGATTTCAAATCCTGCTGAGGTCAACTTTTCCTTTCATCCTTTCAGAGTTGATGAAATGAAGTACCAGTTAAGTACTGGGACCACTGGAAATGATTAACCCTTTCCATTACTGTTTCGAACCTTGTGACTCTGGGCTTGTGCCTATATTAGAATAATATTAATATTTAAAGGTGGCAAGCTGGCAGAATCATTAGCTCACCGGGCAAAATGCTTAGCAGTATTTTGTCTGCCATTACATTCTGAGTTCAAATTCTGCTGAGGTTGACTTTGCCGTTCATCCTTTTGGGGTCAATTAAATAAGTACCAGTTATGCACTGGGGTCAATGTAATCGATTTAATCCCTTTGTCTGTCCTTGTTTGTCCCCTCTATGTTTAGCCCCCTGTGGGCTATAAATAAATAAATATTAATTATTATTACATAATTATCAAAAGTATTCAATTATAAATGTGTCTGCTCTGTGTTTAATTCCCACTGAAGCCAATTTTGTTTTTTGTTATTCTGGCTGGAGGGTAGGTAGCTGCTAGTAGAATAAGAAAATAATTAATTGCACACTTTTGGATGCTGCTTTAAGTATGCATACTCTCTCCTCCTCCATAATTTGGATCTTTGGTTATATATAATGGATGATGGTGAAATGACCCAGTGTGATAGTCTTTGTTATCCATTAGGTTTTAAAGAGAATTAAACAAGTGGTATGGCTGTGTGATAAGAAGCCTGTTTCCCAATCACATTGTTCCAGGTTCAGTCTCACTGTGTGGTACCTTGGGCAAGCATTTTTTACTACAGCTACAGGTTGACCAAAACCTTGTGAGTGGATTTGGTTGACGGAAACTGAAAAAAGAGCCTGTCTTATATCAATGTATGAGTGTGTGTGTGTATGTGTGTGTGTGCTTGACAACTGGTGTTGGTTTGTTTATGAGGGGTGCTAAAAGTTTCTGGCTTTGGTTAAAAGAAAATGTGTGTGTGCTTGACAACTGGTGTTGGTTTGTTTATGAGGGGGTGCTAAAAGTTTCTGGCTTTGGTTAAAAGAAAATACAGGAGGATCAATTAATTATGATTTTATTCAACATATTTCCCTCTCAGATTCACACACTTACGGCAGCGGTCCTTCAGTTTTCCTAAGCCCTGTAAAAGAACTTGGAAGGTTGGGCCTCCAACCAGGTCTCTTGTGATTCAGAAACTTTTCAGCACCTCTTCATACCTCCCCGTACCTTAGTAGTTTGCCAAAAACAGACTGAGAGACCAGTCTTAAAAGAAAAATAAGTACTGGGGGTGATTCATTTGACTTCAAGTTCTTTAAGGTAGTGCTCCAGCATGGCTACAGTCTGAAACAGATAAAAGATTAATAGTGACAACAATAATAACAAGAATAAGCACAGCATTAACATTTCATTAGCAATAGCAAC
>NC_043000.1:80836759-80844259 GCF_006345805.1 Octopus sinensis
GAATCTTTGTTTAATTGGCTTAATCTGAGATAATATATTGGTAGAGGTTCTTGCTTAGCTCCAAGTCAGCTCTGATCAAGCTAATGTATGATCAAAGGCATTTCAGCTGTGAGCATCTTGTTGTTTTCTAATGTACAGGGGAAAACTGGTTTACATTATCCAATGATTCCTTTTCTAGAACCTCAGGAGTGTGATTTGAGGGAACTTTAACTGCTATCTCTAGTAGGTCAAGCAGCCATTTAGAGTTATTTTATTGGCTTGGATTCCAGAAGTTTTTGCTGTTTTCATTTAGCTCTAAGTGGACTCTGATCAATGACAAAAGTTTCATGAGAAGCCGATCTTTTTCTTCAGATTGTGTGATATGAGGAAAATATGGTTATTTCTAGTAAGTCAAGCAGCCATGTAGAAGCTTCACCATTAGTTCATTGTTTTTGTTTAGCCCTTGGTCAGCACTGATTGAGATCTATGATCAAAAGCATTCCTGTCTAGATCATCCTAACTTTTTGTTTGTGTGTTTGTGTGTGTGTGTGTATATATATATATATATATATATATATATAAGAATATTTAAATGGATGAATGAATTATCCTTTGTTTACCGTTAACATGGAAAATTCAATAAACAGTTACCAGGGTAGCAAAATTCACGCAAGTAACACGGATGAAGCGACTTATTCAAAGGTAGAAGCTCCGGGTTAATGTGCAGTAATTTGTGTAATATAAGTAAATAAATGGAGTTAAACGAAGATGTTATTAAAATTCTTTTGCTTTTTTGACATATGTTTCGAAGATAACATGGTATTATTCCAAAGGAATAAACGGTGTAAAATGCAATCTTCTCATCAGGAAAGAAAGAGAGCCTATCTCAACAATAAGACATTATAACAATTACGTTGACTGCCTAAATGATAAACAGAACGTTATTAAGTATTTAAAAAAACCGTTAGTAGATTCAACGTCAAAGGCAGATACTAGGAAGAGAAGGGTTAAAGAAATAATAAGTAGAGAACAAATAAAGGGGGATACGTTGGTTGAAAAAATGTTCAAAGTCTTAGAAGCAGATTTCTCTATTGAAGTAAAGTGCAAGTTAAACTAACTGTTCAAACTATAAAGACTGGCAAAATCACTTATATGAGTTAAAGGTATGTTTCTGCCAGTGTTTACATTTGTAAGATCGCTCTATAAGTGTGTTAACAAGATGATTCTTAGAGAAGAGAATATGGAAGAGTTCAGAGTTGCAAATGTTACAAAATCCCTTGCCCTTATCGTAAGGAAAAGATACAGACAGGATGAACCAATCTAACTTAAAATCTTTATTGTTGTCTTTAAGATGTCAAACCAATTTACTTAGACCTGTGCTATGGCATTTTCCGCTATCCCTAAATGATGAATAATGATTTGAAATTCTCTTAGATAACTGGGAAAAATCTACTAACGGTTTTTTTAAATACTTAATAACGTTCTGTTTATCATTTAGGCAGTCAGCGTAATTGTTATAATGTCTTGCTGTTGAGATAGGCTCTCTTTCTTTCCTGATGAGAAGATTGCATTTTACACCGTTTATTCCTTTGGAATAATACCATGTTGTCTTCAAAACATATGTCAAAAGTAAAAGAATTTTAATAACATCTTCATTTAACTCCATTTATTTACTTATATATATATATATATATATATATATATATATATATGTATATATGACTTCATTGTCCAGCATTTTCTTCCATGTTTTAAGATGGTAGGATGTGAGCTATTGATCCTACTAATTCTCTTGGAGAGTAGTCTGCATTCTCTCTCTCTCTCTTTCTCTCTCTCTCTCTCATATATACATACATATATGCATATAGACATACATACATATATGCACATACATACACATACTTATACATACATACATGCATGCATACATACATACATGCATGCATGCATGCATGCATACATACATACATACATGCGTACATACATACATACATACATATATACATACATACATACATACATACATACATACATACATACATACATACATACAACGTTCTTGTATAAGAATAATAAATTTGTACTCTACAAAAGTATAGAGTAACCTATTAGATTAATGAAAAGCTAAACATCCATGATTGAAAGCAGCAAATAGAATTTTTTGAGGCAGATTATCTGTGACCACATGCTTTTCTTGTTGCCAACCTTCAACTGTTTCCAAGCAAGGTGATATTTCTCATGGCCAGACAAATTTTTCCTAGAAGAGTGAAAATGAACAACTTTGCTTATATGATAGCGATGTCTGTTTACAACTATCACATTGATATCAAAACTGGAGTTTACACATATCCTTTTGACAAGGCTTTTTGTCAGCCTGGGGTTAAAGGTGAAGACACTTTCCCAAGGTACCATACAATGAGTCCACATGGTTGGAATCAAGCTACTTAGCCAGACATATTTGCACCTCTACATGCATACATGTGTGTGTGTGTTTGTGTGCATGTGTGTGTGAAGGCGCATATCTAGGTAATTAGGTGCTGCACTCATGATTGTAAGATCCCGGACAAGTAGTGCATTCTGAACTAAGCAATTTATTTCACATTTCACCAGTCCACTCAGCTGTAAATGTGTCACCTTGTTACTGACTGGCATTCCATGTTCTGTTCAGTGGGAATGTTAATCTGCCCATCTCACATTGTTACTAACGCTGAGTAACAATGTCTGATAGTCTGGTCAATACAGTGAGATATATATATACACACAGAGACATAGAATGATACAAACTGACACAGTGATGGGGAGTAGGTTCATATGTCTAAGAAGATGTATATAAAGTAGTACTAAATAATTTCATATTACAATTATATGAAAGTAACAACAATGTTACTGCCAGTTTCTCACAGGTTATTGGTGCAATGACTCAAAGATGTGTCTATTTGGATATACCTTGTAATTTGGATATACCTTGTGAAAAAAGTCATAGGTAATTCCATTAGGCTTGCTAGACCCAAGTCAAAAGTATTTTATCTAATAGTTAGTCACTTGAAAATTTGATGCAGGGGTGTTAAGACATAAGTTATGCCCCATGGTATGAAATCTTTGCTGTTAACCTGGAAGAGAAGAAAGAAAAGAAGATAGCAATGGAAAAATAAAGACAGAATAAAAAAAAACATTCAAAATGCAGCTCTCTGAACCTGGGGTCAGATAATGAGAACCAAAATAGAAAAGATATAGAAAAACAGATGGCCACAATGGTCTAGTCCAGTAAATGAGAATGTTCTCATGTAAGCAGGGAGTGAATCCATACATCTGGTCTCAGTGGTGTAGGTCAGTAAGCAAGGAGTGAATGTTTTGGATTTCACATTCAAGTATAGCCATATGAGCGAGCTTTTTTCAGTATCAGCTTTGTTTTCCACTGTACATCTGCTGCTACCATTTTATAAAGACTTTACAATTAATCTCTAGCTGATGTTGTACTTTATGGCTTTCTTTTTTTGAATGTCATACATATATGTCTATCTGTATTACTTCTTGTAGTTCCTGAATAAGATATGGTTATCCAGTCATTTTAAAGCCTTCCATCATTTGAGGGTAGTGTTTTAGACAGGATGCATTATTTGATTCCTTGAACTTGATTTCTGCCTTATAAACAGTTTCCCTATATTGCAGTGACCATTGGGCATATATGTAATATTACCTCTGCAGGTAACATTGGTTTCCAATTTTGGTGTAAAGCCGGCAATTTTGGGGAGGGGATAAGTTGATTACATTGACCACAATATTCAACTGGTGCTTATTTTATTGACCCTGAAAGGATGAATGGCAATGTCAACCTCAGCAGAATTTGAATTCAGAACGTAAAGAGGGACAAAATGCTGCGAAGCATTTGGCCTGGCATGCTAACAATTGTACCAGCTTGCTACCTTCTCTGTGCATGTAATATTATATGCATGAGCAGCAGGCTTCAGTGTTGTAGATAAGTTTGTGCAAAACAATCTGCTGCTTTAGCAGATATTATTATTGTTATCTCCCTTGTGTGTTGGTTTACATTTTAAACACTCTTAGAAGGGGCTTTTGTCTTTTTATTGTAAGAATAATCTTAGTTAATTGCAGTTTCTCAAATCCCTATAATACATAGGTGTAACACTGCAGTGTATAAATATACACGTAGACATGAGTGTGTGTAATGTGTATATACCACTGAATAAACAGAAACATGAATAAACATCAACATTACCAAAATATGTGTGTATTACTGTTGTTATTTAACCCTAGGTCAATGCTAATTGAGCAGATCTATGATGGAAAGTATACAGGCATGACTATCATGCTTTTTAAGACTATGCAGCATTATGTTACCTTATAACTACATTACATTCCTAACTGAAAATGGTTGTGTGTAATTTGAGGAGCATTTGACTGCTATTTCTAGCAGAGTGAAGAACCATGTTGGGATCTTCTTCTTAAGCTCTAGTTTACGTTTTATGATGTAATGGCAGTGGTGATATTTGTGATAGTGGTGGTACTGTTGATAATAGTAGTGATGGCAGTATTTGTAATGATGTTGGTAGTGCTGATAATAGTGGTGGTGGTGGTGGTGATAGTGGTGTTTAAAAAATGTTCCTATCAGCATTGAAAACGGATGGCAGATTGTAACTTGCCTTTTGTAGGCCCTCTGGGTAGAAATCAAAATAAAAGAAATCACGTCTTCAGATCTTCCATGGCTCATGGCACTTCAGTTTAGTGTACGTTTTATTACTATGGTTGGTGGTGGTTGTGCTGGCAGTGAAGTGTTGTTGTTTAAGTTTTATTATACTTCTTCAATTATTTCAAGTTTATATATATATATATGTATATATATATAATATATATATATATATACATATATATATATATATATATATATATATATATATATATTATATATATATATATATATATATATATATATATGTATATATATATATACACACACACATATATATATATATATATGATGATATATGATGATATATGATGATATATATATACATATATATATATATAAAATATACACATGCACACATATAAGTATACATATGGGTATGTATGTATGTGCATGCGTATGTGCACACACACACACATTTTCTTTTATATGTTTCAGCCCAAAGGCTGTGGCCATGCTGGCACACTGGTATGTGTGTGTGTATGTATGTTTGTGTGTGCATATTAATATCTTTACAGTGCTGCAATACAGATCCATTTCAAATGATTTTACCAATAAGTTTTGCACATTAGAATTAAGAGAAAACCCTACCCCAGTGCTCATCAGAAGAGCTGGTGTGAAGAGTATGGTGACAGCTCTCTGCTACTGCAGGTCAGGATATGTTGCATTTGGTTTGTGTGTGTTGTAACAAACTGGAAAAACCTGTGGGGAAAAGTTCTGAGAGAAAATTCATCTAGAGTTATGCCCCTTGCTCAAAGGTCAGGGTGTTTTTGTGGCGTAAGGGATGATTGCCTACAACATGAGTTTCGGGTTCAGCTATGAGTGGTATGGGGCTGGTGTTTGTGCAGGAGCAGGGCAGTAATTGTAGTGTGTCCAATTTTAAAATCTTTGATAGATTTACCTTCAGGCCTCATGATTAGTTTTGGCTTTTGCTTCTGCATTTTCCTCTCTAAATCCACTATAGAGTCTACTGAGAAGTAAGGTGTCCCTATAGGTAGCCTGTCTTAAATTCCTCTGTGATGGCTCGTAAGACTATAACAGATAGAATAGGGTTAGTGATGGAGCCTAGATTGTTGTCTACTTTATATATATGCATATTTAAATCTGTGTGAATATGTGTGTATACACACACACACACACACACACATATATATATATGTAACATATGGTATAATTATAAACAGGACAAATTTTAGCCATTTCTCTGCAGACAGAAAAAAATGAATACGTTCATGTTAAAATCATTTTGTCTATTTATTTATTTGCACTGTCCACCTATATAAATCATAGTATGTGTATGTATAATGACTAACACATTTCCACAATCCTCAATTGATTTTCACCAAACTTTACACACACATTACTTATGTCTCAACAATGGTCATGCACTATAACATTTTGCCCAGAGCTCCCACGTAATTGGACATAGTTCTTTTTGTATGTAGGGTCTTCCATACGTTTCTAATCTCTATATATAAATCTTTTTATAAAAGTGAAAGGATTTTGTTTATTTATTTCTGCTGTCCACCTACAACAGTGATTCAATTGACGAAGAACACTGTACATGTTGAATATCCAATACCAAACTATCGTAATCTACATATTTAAACTGCATTAAATTTTGGCAAGCTTACCTTTACCTTTTCTGGGTTACTTGAAAAGTGATGTTCCCTTCCCTCTCTTCTATTTGTTGATACCTTTGTTTACATTTGATATCATTGTTTCACTTTAAGGATGCTTATTTACCCATCCATTATGATATTTTGACTGTTGTCCATTGTTTCAAATATGTTTTAGCATTGTCATTCTAGCCCTTTTTAAATAATGACGTATAATTTATCCCAAAGAATCAAACTTTAAATAAGTGTTTTGCTTCTTCTAGCGAAAGCTATATGTATCTTTCAGAAAGCTCCATACCAGTTTAATTTTATATGGCATTCACTGTTTATGTGGGGAGACAGAATAAAGGGGCTTTTGTTAGCTTATCTCTCAACAAAAATAGCTCCCTTTGCTGTTGAAAAAAACCCAAAAAACTTGCAGAGGGGAAGTTTCAATGTCTTCCTCCAATTTCCTTACACCAAGTATGTAGCTGTGTCTGACAAGAAATTTCGCCTTCATGTAAAACAACTATATTTTGTAGTATTTATCAGTTATCCACTCCCAAAATACTTCAGTAGCTCTACTTTGCATTGCTTGCAAACTTATATGTTCTATGATCATTAAACTGCAATGACCTCCACAATAGCCAGCCTTCAGTTTGATTTTCCATTCGTAGGTTAATCAGAAACAGATTGCCATGCTACTCATAAATCTTCTCAGTAGTTCAATTATTTAGTGACAAAAAATACCATGAAAGGATGGGTGTGTTTGCAAGGATATATATATATATATAAGGACCTCCTTCAGTCATGAATGACCATGGGATTACACCTAGAAGGTTCCTCTCTGAGGCACAAGTTTGGGCAAGGTTGTCTGTGGAAGACCAGAAGTCACCATGAATACTACTCTCCCCTCTCCACATGACCGATGTTGTCCAAGAGAAACACAAAGGCTGATACAGCTTAGCACCAGCCATGTGCTTTCACGTGTGTGTGTGTGTGTGTGTGAATTTAGCATAATTTTGATATTCATTACAATTGCTTCTCTATGACTCCCTTTCTAACCACATTACATGTAAAGTATCCTGTGTGAAAGATTATGCAATATGCTTGATTCATTATGCTGAAGTGACATGTTATCAGATTAATATTAAATCATATCTCTTAATGCTAGAAATGCTACTCCAGCATATTAAATCATGCATATTGTGATAATTT
>NC_043000.1:80849259-81021759 GCF_006345805.1 Octopus sinensis
AACACTAGCAGCTGAGACGAGCATCAATGGAGGATGAACATGAGGAACACCTGCATCATGATAGGAGGAGACAACAAATAAGATGAGAAAATATGAATGAGGAATAGCATGCACAGTACCATAAGCAGTAGAGAAACTTATTTCAGCAAAGAGTAGAAAACATTAGTCATCATGATAGGGTTATTTATCAGCAAAACCAAAAGCGAAGATATCGAGAAAGAGTTCAAAATATGAATGCTGGTGAAATTGAAAATTTAAAGAGGCATCAGATACAGCGACAGTATGTGAGAAGACATAGGCCAGTGCTGAACAATTTAACAGAGGAGAAATGAACATTATATGTGAATACTGTGGTGCGCTTAGGTTTAGAAATGAAAATAACAGTTGTTGCCTCAATGGAAAAGTGAACGTACCTGCACTGCAACCATATCAAGAGACACTCAAAAATTTATTTGAGGGAATTGATCAAGAGTTTATTTCATTCCGTAGAAATATCAGAAATTACAATTGTACCTTCTCCTTTGCGTCATTTGGAGTCAAACTTGAAGCACTTCGAGGAAGGGATCCATATTGCTTCTGCATTCAGGGCCAAACTAACCACACAATGACAAACCTACATCCTGCTAATGCTCAACTGCAATACTGCCAGTTATACATCATTGATGCGGATGAAGCTCTGCAGCACAGGATGGATGCACATCAAAATTCTGAGTGTTCCCCTGTTACTATGAGAAAAATAAGTGTTGTTATCCACCAAATTAATCCTTATGCAGAATTGTACAAGAAAATGCATGCAGTTAAATAAGGAGAGGAGAGAGCCAGAAGAGACAATGTGCCAATACGGAGATTTGAGTTACGTTTCAGGAGAGGATCCGGTATTAGACGCTACAATTTCCCCACCAGCAATGAAATAGCAGCAATGTTTGCTGGAGAAAATTGGTGCCCCTCCTGAAAATAGAGACATTATTGTGCATTCCAGAGATGCTCCTCCTGAAAAAATAATTTACTCGTCGTGCCACTTGACACTATGAGCTACCCAATTCTGTTTCCCCATGGGAATTTGGATGGCATTTTGAGATGCAACATGTTGAGGAACACCAGACATGTGTGCGTAATCGTCTGACAGTGCAAGAATACTACAGCTATCGTCTGACATTCAGAGATGGGCTTAGTGTTATTCATAGAGCTGAAAAATTATTTCAATAGTATGTTGTAGATGTATATGTCAAGGTTGAAGATTGCAGGTTGCAATATCTTAGGAACAATCCAACCTAGTTGTGAGTGAAAAGGTACAACAGATTGATGGACTATTTGAACACAGCAGCAGATGAGAATATTGAACCAGGAGTGCAAGTGATACTGCCTTCCTCATTCACAGGCAGTCCAAAGAATATGCACTAATATTTTCAGGATGTCATGTTAATTGTTTCAAAATGTGCTAAGCTAGATTTGTTCATCCCTTACACTTGCAATTTGAAGTGCCTTGAGATAGTTGATAATCTACAGCAAAATGAAACACCTGAAAATAGGCCAGATTTAGTTGCCCGAGTGCAGAAGTCACACCTTGCAGAACTTATGAGGGACATAAAGGATAGACACATTTTTGCAGTGCCAGTGGCTCATGTCCATGTCATTGAGTTTCAGAAGAGAGGTCTTCCCCACTGCCACATGTTGGTAGTGTTAAGAAATGAGGACAAACTGAGAAACAGTGATGACATAGATAGGATCGTTACAGCTGAAATCCCTGATGCCAATGATGATCCACTCTTGCATGATTTAGAAAAAAAATGCATGACACATGGCCCTTGTGGAACAGATAATCCTTCCTCCCCTTGCATGGAAAATGGTTCATATCAAAAGAAATTCCCAAAGAACTACAGAGATGAAATGCTTCTGAATTTGAATAGCTATCAAGAGTACAGAAGATGCTATACTGGAATCACAGCTCAAGTTTGACATCACTCAGTTGACAACAGGAACGTTGTGCCATACAGTGCCTACCTATTGAAAAAGCCCAGAGCTCACATTAATGTAGAAATTTGTTTATCCGTGAAAAGCCTTAAATATATCTTCAAATACATGTACAAGGGACATAACTGTGCTTCTGTTGAAGTAAGAGACAGTAGCGGATCATAAGCAGAATCAAGCTCACAATGAAATTACTAATTATCTTGCTTGCCGATATGTTTCTTCTCTGGAAGCTATGTGGAAACTGTCAGAGTTCAAGCTACTTGATGCATCTCACACTGTCTACAGACTTGCAGTACATCTTGAAGGCCAGCAAAGAGTTTACTTTCACAGAGACAGCACTCAGCAAGCTGCTCAAGCAGAGAGGGACCATGACACTACCCTCACTGCATGGTTCAAACTGAATGAGCTTGACAATGATGATGCAAGGAACCACTTCCACACTGACATTCCGCTGTGTTATGTGTTTAATGAGCGCACTAGAACATGGACATCAAGGCAAAGGAATACTAATATCATCAGTAGAATGTATACAGTGAGCCCTAGAAACACAGAAAAATTTCACTTGTGAATGTTGCTGCTGCATGTTTCAGGCGCCATGAACTTCCAGGATTTGCACACTGTAGAAGGAGAAATCTTGCCAATAGTTAAGGCAGCATGCCTGAGATATGGTCTTCTCTCAAATGATGACACACTGGAACATGCATTGCTAGAAGCTGCTGCCTGTCGGATGCCCTTACAGTTGCATGTTATGTTTGCTGCCCTGTGCATGTATATGAACTCTGAAAATGCTCTTCACCTGTAGACCACTTACAAGGAATCCATGATTGAAGATATCTTGCACCAAGGTTTTAATGCAGAACACACAGAAAACATGGCACTGCACTCAATTGATGCAATTCTGATAGAGAATGGCATTAATTGTTTAGCAATTGGGCTGCCTGAACTTATTGGAGTACTGCATCTTGGCCATCATGAAGACCTCAATCATCCAGGCATTGCAACACTTACTGATGAACAGAGACTGATTGCTAATGCTGTGCTTGAATATGTTGAAGAGGAGAGGTGGCAAACCATCCAACTCATGCCAGAATGGAGAACTGACCTTAACAGATGATGATGATCTATGTATGAGAGAGTCAGACACAATATCTAATAATATGGCACACTGAGGCTGAGTGTGCTTATAACTTTATCCTGTATAGAGCCATGCTGATGCTCCCTGAAAATAATAAGAACTGTATTGTTGTTCTTGTGTGGTATATCCATTTATTTACACTGGGTAGGCATAAATGGGTAGGTAGTTTAGTTGATGTAGTGCACTGATTGTTGAAGTCATTACAAGGCCCATTATCCTGTATGTGTGAGTGCGCATTTGTATTTATCATGAAGGTGTGTATATATTTATCTGTATGTGTTTTTAAATATTTAGATCTCTGTAGAAAGTTGTGTGTATGTGTATGTGTTTCTACACACACACACACACATGACTGCAGCATTCCTTCTCTGTAAGGAATAGTGTTTATCTATATGGATGTGTGGTTCTATGTATTTAAAGCTAACAATAAGTGGCAGGTTTACTTTAATTTTTTTCCAGTAATATCTCATTAAATATTCATCTCCCTTTAACAATCTTGAAAATTTTTCTACACACACACACATACACACCACATTTTTTTTTTACACTCTTGAAAACTTAAACATCAGCAGTTTTGTCTTTCTATATTATTTCTATGTTGAATCAGATTTTAAAATAAAAGTTTTAAAATAAACTCTAAATAAAATTATTTTTAATGACCAGTTTTGCAATTTATTGATTATGACTTTCAAAACGGAACAATTTTATATTCTTAGTCTCGTCATGGTTAATATATAATAGCAATTAACAACTTCAAGTTTTTTTATCCCATCGGAATAAATTAATGATTTTGTAATATTTTAAAATTATTTTTATTTTTATCTTTGTTTATATTTTTTAATTGTTCATCTTTTGATATTTTTTTGTGCATATATGTGGTTTATTATCTAATTAAAAAAAAAACCTATTTTTATTATTTGTTATTTTTGAACTTGCTTATATTGTTGCATCAAAAAAAGAAGAAAAAAAGAAAGAACAAAATGACTTTGAAAATCATTGATTCCCCAAGAGTGCTAAACGCCAAGTTCTGAAATGGGAAGTACCAAATATTTGCAGCTAACAATGTAAGATGTCATTAGTATATTCTATACTTTATAAACATAAATATAAGTTAATGCAGTGAATTACTTTAAAAAATTAATTACATATGTTTAAATGCCTGAATAGCGTGCAGAAAATGTGAAATAGATAGCAATAGAGCATAAAAGTATATTATGCTTATAATGTGAAAATAATGAAATATGTTATAGAAATATGAAAATATTAGCAGTCATTATCTAATATGTGCTTTTTCTTCATGGTACATTTGTTTTTAATTAGCTTTTCAGTGGTTTGATATAATTAGCATAGGTAAAGGCATGGGTGTGAGGTTAAGAATTTCACCTCACTACCACATGATTCTGACTTCGATCGCTGCATGGTACCTTGAGCAAGTATCTTCAACTATATCCTTGCATGTATGTATGTGTGTTTATGTATGTGTGTGTATACATATATATATATATATATTATATATATATATATATAATATATAGATAGGTAGGTAGGTATAGATAAGTGTAGAGATATATGTGTGTGTGTATGTGTGTGTGTGTGTATATATATATATATATATATATATATAAAGTTTGCAGGGATACATTATCCAGGTGGATACTGTGTTTGCTCTGTGAGCAGAGTTTAATTCAAAGTGGATCTAATATACAGACCCTGATGAAACTGCACTGACATTGTTGCAAGGTTGCATCTGCAATGGTGTACAGTTGCAGTGCAAACACATATAAGTCATGGTAATATGCTGTGTATGACTGTAAACTGAATTATCGATGTACAAATCTCCATCCTCCTTATTATTAACATTATATATATATATATATATATATATATATATATATATATATATATTTATTTTATAGAAGGAGCCTCTACAGGACTAGAACTGTTTCATTCAAATGAAATCATCAGGAAGCTTGCTGCCAAAATAAGTTTTGGCATTTATACATTTAGGCAGGTTTAATGGGGTGGTGGTGGGGGACATTTTTTGGGTAAGCAGGGCACAAACTGTCTTTCTTAGGGGAGTGGTCAAAAGAATCAGTGATAAAGTAAATAAATGAATAAATAGAATAATTGAATAGAGTTTTAGGTAAATAAGAAGACTATCGCTTATATATATATATATATATATATATATATACATATATACATACACATACATACACACACATACACATACATATACACACACATATATATACATACACACATATATACAAATACACATACACATACATGCCAACACGCAAACACACGCACACATATATCTACACATATATAAATAAATATACACACCCATACACACACACATATATATATATGTATATATACATACGTATACACACACATTTTTATATACATATATACACACATATATATACACACACATATATATATATACATATATACACACACATACATATACTCATACATACACACACATGTGTGTATGTATGAGTATATGTATGTGTGTGTATATATGTATATATATATATATGTATGTGTGTATATATGTATATATATATATATGTATGTGTGTATATATGTATATATATATATATATGTGTGTATATATGTATATATATATATATGTATGTGTGTATATATGTATATATATATATATATATATGTGTGTGTGTATGGGTGTGTATATTTATTTATATATGTGTAGATATATGTGTGCGTGTGTTTGCGTGTTGGCATGTATGTGTATGTGTATTTGTATATATGTGTGTATGTATATATATGTGTGTGTGTATGTATGTGTATGTGTGTGTATGTATGTGTATGTATATATGTGTGTATATATATATATATATATATATATATAAGCGATAGTCTTCTTATTTACCTAAAACTCTATTCAATTATTCTATTTATTCATTTATTTACTTTATCACTGATTCTTTTGACCACTCCCCTAAGAAAGACAGTTTGTGCCCTGCTTACCCAAAAAATGTCCCCCACCACCACCCCATTAAACCTGCCTAAATGTATAAATGCCAAAACTTATTTTGACAGCAAGCTTCCTGATGATTTCATTTGAATGAAACAGTTCTAGTCCTGTAGAAGTTCCTTCTATAAAATAAATTAATTTACTCTGCTATGTATTGAGTACCTTATTTACTGTGGTTAACCCCGACTCAACCCGGGACCTACATATATATATATATATGTATGTATATATATATATATACACACACACATACATACAGAGATAGATATTGGACAACCAAAACTCAACACTGATTTTTCATTCACTTTCTATTTCCTCTTATTCTTTTCCGTCGAAGAGTGCAGGTTCGAAATGTAAAAGACATTTCCATTTTTCCCAAGTGTCAAATTAATACACTTTCTTGTTGTTCCAACTCTTGTCTTCATCTTTGTTTTTCTCTAAATTTGAACTATATATATATATATATGTATGTATACACACATACACATGAAGATAGATAAATATGCATCTATGTTTGTGTGTGTTATACATATGTATATTCTCTCATGGTGTTGAGAAATATATTCTTGGTTATGGCATATAACCGCAACTCTTTCACACCTATTTCACTTGTCAATGCCTCTTCAGACATGCTGGCCAGAAATGCAAACCCTCTTTTATACTGCAGGTGAATATATAGTTCAAAAAGCAAAATATTTTGTTGCTGCTGTTGTGAAAGAAAATTCATTTTGGCAACCTGGTCATCCCCTTTTTTGGACTAAAGAGCAGAAAATGTGTACACTGATGCAGCTGAGCCACAGCTAACATTGTACCATGGTACACATGGTGGATAAAGCAATTGAGAACATGAAAAGAAAGAAAGCTGCAGGTTCATCAGGGATAGTTGTGGAGATGTTCAAAATTTTCAATGAAGTAGGGTACATGATTACCACCCTGACAGTCGACTAAGTTATACACTGAAATACAAAAGAAATGCGTGACGAGTGTGACTGAAATATGTTTTAATTTCATTATGTCAGATATAAATTTTGATAAATCTGATAAAGTCAATTTCTTGGATGCACTTTGTCTATAGTCTATGGGTCATTGTCATGTGTTCTGGTAGTGGGCAGATCCAGCAAATCGAGATTGTAGGGCATGACAGGTTCAATACCGTGTATGCCCTCCCTGAGTGTTCAAAATGACCCTACACTGTTGGTACATGGAGTGCATGAAGCAGTTCACTAAAGCCATTGGCACCTTTGTCCACACTCTGAGGAAAGCTGGCTCCAGCTCCACATGAGTTACCAGCCTTGGGACCACCTGGTTCAGCTGTCTCTGGATTTCATCCCACAGGTGTTCAGTTGGGCTCACATCCAGGCTGAGAACTGGCCACGTCATGGTTCTCATGTTGTGCTGCCGCAGGAAGTCCGTGGTGACCCTGGTTGTGTGGGAGGGAGCATTGTCCTGCTGGGACACCTGACTATGGTGACATGCAAAAAAGGGCACGATTTGAGGTCTTAGGATCTGGTCAATATAGCACTGTGATATCACATGACACTCAAAGGCACTCTCTTTTCTTCGAAGACAGTGTCTGTCAATATCACTGTTTTAGTAAAATTTGCTGTTGATGTTAGAATCTTTGGAAAGGATTTTTTCTATAGAACAGTTGGGTATCAAAAATGTTGGTATCGGTTATGGGCACTGAAAATGCATTGTGGGATGTTGTCATGTAAGAGGAAAACTCTGGCTTCCACATATTTTCCAGTCTGCTGTAATTTCTATGTTTACTCTATTTTTGTTCCTACCTTTGTATCATATATTTTCATCAATACCTACATATTTGTAGCACTTCTTTTGTGGAACAAGAGAGAGAGAAAGAGAGACTACTGATGTTAAGATTTTGAGTTTAGAGAACAGTTTTTCAATGTTCACTTGTTAAATATGGACACTTCCTGTGGTCAAACTCCAGCCCTATATCAATAGAAAATGTGATGAAATCCAAATGTGTGTCAGTATTGTAAATATTTCAATCATAGGCCCCTGAAAATAATAAAATACTTCTCAAGTTCAGGCGATAATATAATCGATTGTTCTCCTCCAGAAAATTTCTGGCCTTGTGCTTATGTTAGAAACAATTATTAATATTATTATTAGTAGTTAAGGCAACAAGCTGACAGAATTGTTAAGATGCCAGGCAAAATGTTTAGTGGCATTTCATCCATCTTTAAATTCTGAGTTCAAATTCTGCTGAGATTGACTTTGCCTTTCATCCTTTTTGGGTCAATAAAATAAGTACCAGCTGAATACTGGGGTGGGGGGTGGGGATAATCGACTTATCCTCCACCTCTGAAAGTACTGTTTTTCTGCCAAAATTTGAAACTAATATTATTATTAATAATTGTAGTAATTTCATTTTTACTATTTAATCACCTTTCCAGATGTGTTTTTGATATTGTACACCAAGGGTGGATTCTAACAAGTTTTAACTTCATAGCAGAATTTATTTCATACACAGAGTACCTGACTATCAAAAGTCTGCCTATACAAGATTTAGGCAAAAAGTAAAAAAATACAATAATAAAAAAAATTTGTTACACAATTTTTTTTAAAATCTAGTTTACATGCATGCATTAAATGGCAAAGTGAAACATCTACCAAAACAACCATATTGAAGGAAAATGCGTTTCCATGGATTTAAGCAGTAAAAGAAAAAGAAGACATACCAAAATATTTTGCAGCAAAATACATGATCTTTGGAATGAAAAAATATTGACCTTTCTTTGTTGAGAGTGAGCTTAGCGATATGGTTGACAAAAACGATAATCACATGCGCACACACACATACACACACACACTCTTTCTCTCTCTCTCTCTCTCTCTCTCTCTCTCTCTCTCTCTCTCTCACACACACACACACACACACATAAAGATTTTGTTATAGAGAAATGAAGGATAAAGTTGACTTCAGTGGGATTTCAACTTAGAATGGAGCAAAATACTGCAAGGTAGTTTGTTCAATCTTATAATAATTCTGCTTGTCATTGCATTACTTAGCCTGTGGGTAATGCTTTCACATGATTAGTGAAAAAGGGGGAGAAAGAAAAAGAGGGAGGGAGAAAAAGTGAGAGTGAGAAGCATCCACGACGTGAGGTAGAGGGAATGTAATTGTAATACTTTCATGTGATTATTTGAAGGGAAAGAGAGGAGAGAAAAAAGGAGGATAAGGTGAAGACTGAGACAGAAAGAGGGAGAAACAAAAAAGAGGGAGAGAGAAGAGTCCCTGACATAATATTTATTACATGGTTAAAGTGTTAAAGGTAGAAGAAGAGAGTTAAAAAGATAATTTTAGCAGAGGGGTGATGTTCTGATGGTGAGGTTAAAGCAAGAGAGAGAGAGAGAGAGATGGAGGTGGTGGAGATTGGATAGTGAAAAGTGTATTTTTTTTTTATTGAACTAAGTTTTTTTTTATCACCTATCACTTAACACTTGTGCATAAGTGCAATTCCATGAAATATTCATGCTTATTTACATGGCAGATATATGCAATTTAACTAAAGGTTGTATCATATGTACAGGATATTTTTTTGTTTATGGGAAAATTTGAAAAATAAGAGTCAATATTTATTTTATGAGTGCTGTGTATTAAGTCTATAAAATTGTACATAAAATATATAAAATTTTTATATAAAGTGCATTAAGTAATCATTGTATTCCAATTTCTTTCACTTTTATATGAGTATCAAATGAGTGACTATCTTTCCATACAGACACAACACAAGCTGCACATTCAGGTTTTTTGGATAAAGTTTCCAGAAACAACCCAATAGGTTTATCATTAATTCCATGAAATATTTACAGGTCACACTAGTCCTGTAATATTCTGCCAAATATAATAACAATAAATAATAGCTATAATAATGATTTTAAATTTTGGCACAGGTCAGTAACTTTAGGGGAGGGTGTAAGTAAATTACATCAATCCCAGGGATCAATTGGTACTTAATTTATTTTATTGATCCCAAAAGATGAAAGGCAAAGTCAACCTTGCAGGTATGCAATTCTAAGTGGAATGGGTTAGACAATATTTTCCCCTGTACTTGATTAGTAATCATTATCATCATTTAACATCCGTTGTTCATGCTGGCATGGGTTGGATGGTTTGACTAGGGCTGGTAAGCTGAGGGGCTGTACCAGACTCCTGTCTATTATAGGCACAAGGCCTGGGATTTGGGGAAGGGGGATAAGTCAATTATATCGACCCCAGTACTTGAGATGTACTTATTTTATCAACCCCAAAAGGATGAAAGGCAAAGTCAATCTCGGTGAAATTTGAACTCAGAACGTCAAGACAGATGCTAACGATTCTGTCAGCTCACCTCCTTGATGATGATGATAATAATAATAATAACAGCAATTACAATAATGATAGTTTTGAATTTAGGCACAAGGCCAGCAATTTTGGTGTGAGGGGTAAGTTGATTACATCGACCCCAGTGTTCAGCTGATACTTATTTTCTTAACCCTGAAAGGATGAAAGGCAAAATCAGCCTCAGCAAAATTTGAACCCAGAATGTGAAGATTGACTAACTGCTAAGCCTTTTGCTCATCATTCTAATGATCCTGCCAGCTCACTGCCTTGGTAATAATAATAGTAATAAAATGATAACAGCGATAATAATATTAATTTGAAGTTAATGCTGAGTCTAATAGGCAAATGTTATTATAAATGTCACTATTTACAACACCAGTGCCTGATTCCACACGAAGATTCTATCATCATCATCATTGTTCAACCGTGGTCGAGACAATGGAATTTACCATGCTACGCCAGACTTCACGGTCCATCATGGCATTACGGAGGTCCTGTTGCTGGATGCTTGTATCCCTGGAGATTACATCAGGGTAGGAGAGTGTGCGCCCTCTGGTATTGCGAGTAGATGGCTTCCAGAGGAGAAGAGTAGAAATTACCTCTTTTTCAGCTCTACAACAATGTCCAGCAAACTGGACTCTCTTACCTTTCACAAGAGATGACACAGGTGGTAGTTTCCCATATATTTGCATTTTGGTTGGATGGCGCTTCCACGAGAGATTTTGATCTCTCGTAAGGAGGCGAGTGTAGGTTCCATCCAACCGCCTCTCAAGCTTCTTTGATAACGTCCAGGTTTCTGAGCCATATAGTAGAATTGGTTCGACTGTGGCTTTGAAGATTTCAAGTTTGAAGTCTCTACTTAGATTTGATGACCAGATCTTATGCATGTCATTACAGGCTGACCAGGCCATACCCTTTCTAGTTAGAAAGTCTTTTCCAGATGATGATATGTATGACCCAAGATATTTGTAATCAGAAACCATATTTAAGGGCGCATTGTTGAGAGTATGGATGATGCAATCACTGTTGGACAGACACTTGTTTATGTATTCAGTCTTGGCCTCATTGAGGTAAAGACCTACACAATTTGAGGCTTGTTCAAGAGATTGTAAAAGAGACTGGGCATTGGAGAGAGAATCACTGATAAGAACGATGTCGTCAGCAAAGTCAGTGTCTGTCAAGTACTCAGCTGGGTGTCTGGAACTTCTTGGTTTTATTTCAAAGCCCTTGCCAGAGATGGTATCAACTGACATACGTAGCACATAATCAACAACAATGATGAAAAGAAATGGGGCGAGTGTGTCTCCCTGCAGTATTCCGGCTTTGACCCAAAAAAGGCGATTTATCCCTCGTCACCAACTACAGGGGTATATCTCTAATGTCAATTGCTGCAAAACTGTACAACAAACTGATCCTAAATCGTCTTGTCCTTTTCGTTGAACCTTTGCTCCGAAAGAACCAAAATGGATTCAGACATGGGCGCTCAACGCTGAGCCAGATACTATGCCTACGCAGACTTATTAAAGAATCAAAAGCATTTAATCACGATCTTGCAATGGTATTTGTAGACTTTTCTAAAGCGTTCGATTCTGTAGATAGGTACAAGATGTTTGAAATCCTTAAGCTCTATGGGATACCAGACAAAATCATTTCTGCCATCAAGGTCCTCTACACAGATACGTCTTCAACCATCTTAACCCCTGACGGAGAAACATCATCTTTCTCAATCAAAGCCGGAATACTGCAGGGAGACACACTCACCCCATTTCTTTTCATCATTGTTGTTGATTATGAAGATTCTATACTTATTGCTGCTACCTTAGCTTTGGGTATCTACTATTGACAAAGCCAAGGAGAGTTGAAATCATGTGATCTGGTACTCTTGGCAGTGATGGTGCATGATTATCTCCCACTAGCGTTATAAACATGAGTGATAATTTGCGCCATTCCATATGAAAGGTTCTCTTTGGGTAACTAATGCAGTATTCCGTGTTCTTACACAACATCCACTTCTAAATTGGGATTAATATTATATTTTGGTATTAATACTGCTTCTGTCATTATTAATTATGTTATTGCAATAAGCGAGATGTTATCAGTGACTAAAAACCAAAAGCAAAGTATTTAAGTAATGATGTTTTAATTATTTATTATTCTTAATGTTCTACAAATTTTAGTGCTATGATAATGAAGCTGAAGATTCCAGATTTACACTTTAAGTGTTAGATTAATCATTGGTATTGTAAAATTTGGATCATTCTAAGACTGAAATGATTATCAACATTTCCATGTCTTCTGAAAATGGTTAAAATCACAAGTCAAGGTTTCATTTCTGTTAAACGGAGATTGTTGAAGATTAGATGAGAAATTTTGTTTTTTGAACAGAAGCATATGAGAGCTTGTGTGTGTGCGCGCGCATATAGGAAGAAGATATGTATCTATGTAGAAATGCTGAACAACTGTGTTTGTACATGTGAAAGACCTGTGTATGTTTGTATTTCTGTAACATATCTATATTATTTCCATCACTATTCACTTTTGGTTATGATACCAGTGACGTGATAGGACTTCCACATGAAGACAAATGTTGAGAGAGTTGAAAGAAATGGAGAATTGTGGGACAGAGATTCAAGATAGAGATAGTAAGTCTTACACACATTCACATACACACACATACACATATGTACAGAGAAAGAGAGAGAGAGAGCAGCTAACTCCACAACAGAATAGAATACATTGTGTCTTTCTATGCAAAAGATTACAATCTCTTTGTCATGTGCCACAGCTTGTTTCATGGACTTGTCTTTTTTTGTGTTTCATTTATTTTACACCAGTACTGATGGACTAATCATGGTTTCGCTGCATTTCTGACAGTGAGAGTGACAAGGGAGTGTGTGAAATTTGGTATTGAGTGAATATTACATGGGATTTCATTAAGAAAGTACTATTTTCCCACCTTACTGATGTTTATATCCTCCACCAATATACATCAATTAATGATATACATGCATACATACACACATGTATACACATACACACATACTTATATGACAGAGAGAAAATTGAGATGGAACTGAAAGACAAATTCTACAACTACACATCAATTGAGTTTCAGCGACAGTAATCTTCTTTTGGCAGTTGCATAGAGAAAGAAGGATGTCAGTCAACTTCTGTAGATTTTTGTCTGGATGTCTGTATAGGGCTTTCAAATCACGAAAGACACCTGACATGAAAATTCTTTAGTTGAGAAACATTGTAAAGCTTGAAGCTTGAATTCCTGTTTTTTTTCTTTCTGTCATTCTTTCACATTTTTTGTGTGATTACTTTGTTTCTTTTTTTCTTGCTAAAGTGTGAATATAGTATTTTTCATGCTCAAGTTTCAGTAAATGCTGTGGACAGTTTAAAATCCATTGGTATATGTACTATGAAGCCACCTCTTTCTTTTGAAACCACACACACACACACACACACACAAGGCCATACACTAGTACTGACATGCTATTTTAAAGATAGTTTTCACAATGACAGAGGTTTGCATACATAGAAATTATTTAATATTAATATATTTGCATGGAAATAAGTGAGGTGTTTGTTTACAGAGGTATAAGTATAGTGGCATTGGTTAGTGAGATCAGGGTGTTGGTATGCAAAACTGTGTCTGAAGAATGGCTATTGTCCAAAACATTGGACTTTCCACTCCCCACAGTAACTTCACTGTACTCTTTTTATTGTACTCTTTTACTTCATAATATAAGTCTTGCCAACACAGACCAACTCTAGCCTTGTTTGGAGTCTGGTTGATCATTTACGTATATGTACACCCAAACCCACACACGCACATACACATTTGTATGTGAATATGTGGGTAAATGTAATATTAATCAAACTACAAAGATTCTGTCCATTATCTTTCTTCAAAGAACATCATATTCCCCTGAATAGTACACTGGACTGAATGATATGGTCTTAGGTTCATTATACCTAGAAAAGAAGGCAGGGTGGTCATAGCTGGAATAAGTTTGTAGATCAAGGGTAATGTTGACCAAACAACAACAGCTATTGTATCACAGTTCTATGGATAGCTTAGCACCAATATAAACCAATTCTTTCATCAATTATAACCATTCCCTGTTGACTTAACCAGCTGTGTAAAAAAAATAAAAATAAAAAACTAAAGAATTTTTGACAAGCCAGAATCTCCATAAATGTTATCTGCTTTAGCTTGAACTTTCAGTGTTCAGACAATTACTACAAAGTGTGATAGAGGACTTTATAAATTCCTCACAGAACTGTAGTAATGTTTTCATAATGAGTAGCACAATAGAATTTGTTATGGTAACATTTTGGTATAGAATTTCATTCTTTTACCGAAGACAATAGATCTGAAATCCTATTAAAGCATGATTATTTCCTCATTTCTATTTCCAACTGGCTAATTTCATTAAAACGTTCTTTTTATTTTTTTATTATTTGGTTTTGGTTTTTGTAGTTATTATGTGGTGAATACTTTTAGCATTGCAGTGGCTGTGTTTATGTAATTTAGCAATAAACACAAGCTTTCAATCTGCTTGTTTAACTCACCTTTGTGTTGTCCAAACTCCATGCTTGTTTGAGGGCTTGGAGATGGGGATGATGATATTGTTTACACTCAGGTGATCCTATGATGAACGACATTCCAGACATGACCTTCTCAAATCTTATACAGTGTTTCTAGAATGACATTATCTTGTGTGTTATTCCTATTTAAGATGCTTTGGTGCATGATATGAGGGAGATTTGGGTGGTGTTTGTAGAAAATCAAGACACCATGTAGAAGGTCTTGCATTGATATGCTGTTTTATCAGTTAATTGTTTGCACCTATGTTCAAAAGCTTTCCAACCATGACCACTATATCCTGTTTCCAGAAATAGCACATCTAGAACTACATTATTCAATGTTTCCTGCCTTCTTTTTAAGACAACAATATGATTTGGGTATTTGGTTTCCATTTCTTGAAGATTGAACTGTCATTTAGATGCTCACTTTGGCCCATTGTCTTTCATGTTCATGTTGGTACTCATGTTGATGCTGTTATTAGTGGTAGGTTCTTCAGCAGCAAATCTATAATGCAGGTAATAAAAGCCAATCAAAGACTGATCAACGACATTAACACACCACTATAGATATATCACTTAGATGGGATTAAATGGAGTTCTTACTAAAACTGTCACACCAATATTGTGGTCATAGGTTGGGAGTAGGTGTGACCCCATTATTACCAACACTACTACCCTGATACTTGATCTTTAGGAGAGTTCACCCTCATGCTAGTACCTAGACCAAACATCTGCTGGTCCCAATATTCACATTATTCTTGAAACATCTTCTGGCTCTGAAGAGAAGAATCAGTCTTTGAGATTCTGTGCTACCTATGTTAAAGATGTGCTTTCACCAAGAGAGATCCCCAGTAATACACATGAGGCCCTGCTTTTGGAGTAACTATGAGGGCTCTGACTGAGTGCAGTTCATATTCAATAGATGGTGATACACAAGTGTTTCTTGTCATGAGTAGTGCTTGAGTTTTTGTGTTGTGAAAAAAGACAAGATTGTTATGGCCCCTCTGAAGGATTCTCTAAAAGCTTTCATTTATGTAATTGATGCAGGCTTGGCATGTAGTATCTAGGTTACATCAGGATGATGCATGTTTGAGGAAAGTTAGGGAAAAATGAAGGGTTGTGTTGTCTACATAACAGTTGACATTGTTTGAGGTGGTGGTAAGTAGAAAGAAGAGAAAAGGGGACAAAACCAAACCCTGTGAAATACTAAAACTGATTCAGAATTTGGTAAAAAGTGTTCCATCAACACATGTCACAATGGTGAAATCAGATTGGAAACTACTAATCCAAGAGATGAGACGTGGGTAGAGCCCATAGGACAGAAGTTTGGAAGGAGATTTGTATGCCAAACAACATCTGGCATGCAAATATCACTTTGAAAATCAACAACATTGCTTTCACTAATCTTATTTGAAGTGAGATCCCACTAGTGAGTAACATGAGAGAACAGGTTGCCTGTAGATCTGGCTCTGTGGTCACTGAGGGAAGAGAGAGGTGAAGACAGAGAATGAAAGATGCAAAGTGTTGGAGAATGTCATTGCTAATAACTATCTCCATTACCTTAGAAATGTCAGAGTTGAGTAAAAGAGTGTGATAGTTGGCTAGATCAGAGAACTTACCATTCTTTTGGAAGAGATGCACAAAGGTGTGTCAAGGTCTCCCATAGAGAAGGAAAGACTGAAAAGTAGAATTATGTGAAAGAGTAAGGTTGGGGGTGCAAATTTTGAGTACAAGGGAAGGGGTATTGTCAGCTAAAGTCTCTGTTTATTTGAAGCAATTAGAGATATTTCTGTACATGGTATGTATGTGTGTCTGTGTGTGTGTCTGTGTGTGTGTTTGTATGTATGAATGCATGCATGCAGAGTAGGCAGCCTATTGGAGTGGATTGGTGTAGATTTGAAGGAGATTGTCTAAGGATGTGTAGTGTGGAGTTGTATGCAAAGTGGAAAGTGAAATTGGAGGTTTTCTCCATAGGGGCACAGCTTACAGAACCAGTATTGTTTAGAAGAGGAGGGAAAGAGGATTTTACAAATTTGGTGAAGATTTTTCTGGCTAGGGACCAAAAGAGCCAGCTGTAGTTTGGGAGTTGGGAAAGCTTGAGGGTCATGCTATGCACAAAAGGCATCCTTTGTGCACCAAAGGTTGAATAAAAGTTGCACTGCTGTGTGAATGCTTCACAGTTTTGAAGAGAGGATAAGATTCTCCCACTATTGTAAGTCATATTTTCTGCCTGAATAGCTGTTGCACAGTTACAGATAAACTATTTAGGGGACTGAAGTTTTGTTGTGTGTAGGATGTGAATGACGTGCCAAAAAGGATGGCCTCAGTCATCTACCAAGGTATTCCTATTGGCATATTAAATAACCAAAAGAATATTACAAGTTATTTAGTGAGTGTAATATTCCACTATAACCCTGCCACTATATGACAATTTTAGTTTCTGTAATGTCTCAGTATAACTATTTATTTCAAATTGATAGATCAACTCATATGTAGACACATAACACAAAGATCTCTGTTTATATAAACTTTAGATTATCAGATATAAATCAGAACAGTGATATTGTATGACAATCGGCACACACATGCAGCAACAGTAGCTGTAGTTATTGTTGTTGCAGGAGGTGGTGGTGGTGTTAGTGCTGGTGGTGGTTAAGCCCATGTGAACTCTGAATAATCAGACTCATGATTAATCAAAGCTAAACCAGCTGTTACCATATCTTCTTTTTTTGTTGTTTTTTTAGACTTCAGGCATTGTGTATCTTGAACTATACAAGGTGTGAGAGGTATTTAAGGACATATTCAGTAACTTCAGCTTTGATGATTGCTTTAATATGAGACCAGAATCATTGACAGAGTTGCTCTAAATGGTCCTTATTTTCAATCTATGAAGAAAGAGGTAAACTTTGACAGATATATGAGTGCCTCTTTTTCTTGACTTTTGATCTCTTAGACAACTCACGCACGAGGTATCAAGTTCTTGGATCAGGTTATTAAGTTCATGGAGAGGGTCATAGCCCAACTAATTAGAGAGAGGGTCAGTCTAGATGAGATGCAGTTTGGGTTCGTACCAGGGAAAAGCACCACTGGCGCTATATTTCTAGTAAGACAGCTGCAGGAGAAATACCTAGCCAAAGATAAACCTCTGTACCTGGCTTTCATTAACACGGAGAAAGTGTTTAACAAGGTCCCCTGATCCCTTATCTGGTGGTCAATGAGGAAACTAGGGATAGATGAGTGTTTAGTGAGAGCTGTGCAAGCCATATACAGAGATGCTGTCAGTAAGGTGAGGATTGACAATGAGTACACTGAAGAATTCCAGGTAGGGGTAGAGGTCCACCAAGGATCAGTCCTCAGCCCCCTCTTATTCATCCTAGTCCTCCAGGCAATAACAGAGGAATTCATGACAGAATGCCCCTGGGAGCTCCTCTATGCTGATGACCTTGCTCTAATTGCTGAGTCACTATCAGGACAAGAGGAAAAGTTTCAGATGTGGAAACAAGAATTAGAATCGAAGGGCCTTAGAGTCAACCTAGCTAAAACCAAAGTCTTAATAAATAAGAAGGCAGTCAAACCACAAATCCCTTCAGGTAGATGGCCCTGCTTAATCTGTAGAAAAAGGCGTAGGTAAAAACTCCATAAGTTTATACCCAGTGTAAGCTATGGAAACATAAGAGGTGCAGCAATATCAAAGGAAGGCTAACTGGGAAGATAGTTTTTGTATGTGGCAAATGCTCAGGTGCTATAAACACTGAAGATGTGCAGAGAACAGCTTCCGTCACATTCCAGGGGGAAAAATTGCAAGTAGTTGATAGCTTCTGTTACCTAGGTGACCAAATCAGTAGTTGGGGTGGATGTTCTGAAAGTGTAGCTGCTAGAATAAGAATAGCCTAGACAAAGTTCAGAGAGCTCCTACCTCTGCTTGTGACAAGGGGCCTCTCACTCAGGGTAAAAGGTAGACTGTATGATGCATGTGTACAAACAGCCATGCTACATAGCAGTGAAACATTGGCCATGACTGCTGATGACATGAGTAAGCTTGCAAGGAATGAAACCAATATGCTCCACTGGATGTGTAATGTCAGTGAGCATACACAACAGAGTATAAGTGCCCTGAGAGAAAAGTTGGATTCAAGAAGCATCAGATGTGGTGTGCAAGAGAGATGACTGTGCTGGTATGGTCATGTGTTGCAAATGAATGAGGACATGTGGACATGTGCAAAAGTGTCACATCCTAGCAGTAGAGGGAACCTGTGGGAGAGGTAGAGCCAGGAAGATCTGGGATGAGGTGGTGAAGCATGACCTTCGAACATTGGGCCTCACCGAGGCAATGACTAGTGGCCAAGAGATATGTTGGAGATATGTTGTGCTTGAGAAGACCCGACAGGCCAAGTTAGACCATAACCTGTGGCCTGTGCTAGTGGGTGCAACCAGCCCACTTATGAGTACCCCTCATTCATTAGACAAGAAACTTTGCTTGTGAAGACCTGTTGAGGCAAGTGAAATCAAAATTAAAATCACCGACGTGGCTGATGACAGTACTGCATGATTGGCACTTGTACCATTGGAACATTAAAAGCACCATCCAAGCATGATTGTTGCCAGGGCTGCTGATTGGAATGTAAAAAGCACCATTCATGCGTGATTATTGCCAGTGTTGCCTTACTCACACATGTGCTAGTGGCACATGAAAAAAAATTCAAGCATGGTTGTTGCCAGTGCCACCAGACTGGCTCCTGTGCAGGTAGCACATAAAAAACACCTTTTGAGTGTGGTCGTTGCCAGAACTGCCTGACTGGCCCTCATGCCAGTGGCATGTAAAAGCACCCACTATACTCTCGGAGTGGTTGGTGTTAGGAAGGGTATCCAGCTGTAGAAACTTTGCCATATCAGATTGGAGTATGGTGCAGCCCTCTGGATCGCCAGTCCTCAGTCAAACTGTCCAACCCATGCCAGCATGGAAAGCGGACGTTAAACAATGACGATGACGACGATGATGATGATTATATATACACACACACACACACATATATATATATATGTGGCTGTGTGGTAACTAGCTTGCCTACCAACCACATGGTTCCAGGTTCAGTCCTACTGCGTGGCACCTTGGGCAAGTGTCTTCTACTATAGCCTCAGGACAACCAAAGCCTTGTGAGTGGATTTTGTTGACAGAAACTGAAACAAACCTGTCGTATATATCTATTGTCATGGCACTCCGTCAGTAATGACGATGAGGGTTCCAGTTGATCCGATCAACAGAACAGCCTGCTAGTGAAATTAGCATGCAAGTGGCTGAGCACTCCACAGACACATGTACCCTTAACGTAGTTCTCGAGCAAATTCAGCATAAACACCCAGTATGGGAATTGAAACCGTGATCCTACAACCACGAGTCAACTGCACTAACCACTGGGCCATTGCACCTCCACATATCTATTATATAAAATCCTTTCTGTCTGTGTGTGTCTTCTAGGATCTCAGGCATCCTCCATCCGGTTGTGCTCAAATTTGATATGTAGATACCGATGGTATCAGGGATTATATATGTCTTGAAAAAATTACAAAAATCGATTCCAGGTGAGAATGCGATCGATAAAACCGTGGGAACGTGCATTTGTAAGCGCAAGTACATCAGCTGTTGCCACTAGCTTTTCCATGCCCTTGAACATCCCATAAAGTAAGTTAGCTTAAAATTGGTTACTTAGTTCCCTAGGTTGTTGCTTTTCATCAAAAATTGCCCCAAGTTGATTTCCTACATGTTTTATCAGATAAACTTATTATTGTCCCAGGTACGTTCTCATAAATTCATCATGCATTTCCATCTAGATTTACCTCCAGCTAACCCATTTGCATGCATCGTTTTTGTTCTGCTTTTCTTCCGTCAACCTGTACATAACTGCATCTTCCATTTTTTGTTGTTTTTATACTGCTTAAAGGCACGTTTCTTTCCTGCCAAGCTTACTGTTTAAACCATGCTTGTGTTCTCCCAATCAACAGCCTTATCATTACTGGTACTTTAAACTCTTCGGTTACATATTTTTGTGAATAAAATCGACTTTCTTTGGAATAGAAAAAAAGTCTATCTTTATTTCTTCTTTTGCTGATATCTCAAATTTAGGTTAAATCAGTGTTTCTCAAAGGGGAGGCCTATGAGACGGTTGGACAAGTTGTTTTGAGAAAATTTGGTTTAAATGTTTGACAACTCAGCACCATCCATTGGACGGGGCGTGGGCACTTTTCTCGTATATATATATATATATATATATATATACATGTATGTGTGTGTGTATGCTTGTGTGTCTGTCCCTCCACCATTACTTGACAACTGATGTTGGTGTGTTTACGTCCCCATAACTTAGTGGTATAGCAAAAGAGACTGGTAGAATAAATACTAGGCTTACAAAGAATAAGTCCTGGGGTCGATATGTTTGACTAAAAGCAGTGCTCCAACATGGCTACAGTCAAATGACTGAGATAGTAAAAGAATAAAAGAATATATATATATATATGTGTGTGTGTGTGTGTGTGTGTGTGTTTCAAACTTTGGCACAAAGTCAGTAATTTCAATGGAAGGGACTTAGTGGATGAAATCAACCTGAGTGCTCAGCTGGTACTTATTTTATTACCCATGGAAGGATGAAAGGCAAAGTCAACCTCGGCAGGATTTGAAGTCAAAACATTAAAACACAAAATGGATTTGCTTGTTGAGCTAATGATTCTGCTACCAGCTCACCTCATATTCTTTTATTCTTTTATTTGTTTCAGTCATTTGACTGTGACCATGCTGGACCACCTTTAGTCGAACAAATTGAACCCAGGGCTTAATCTTTGTAAGCCTAGTACTTATTCTATAGGTCTCTTTTGCCAAACCGCTAGGTTATAGGGATGTAAACACACCAGCATTGGTTGTCAAGTGATGGTGGGGTGGGGACAAACACACACACAGGCTTCTTTGAGTTTCCATCTACCAACTCCACTCACATGGCTTTGGTCAGCTATAGTAGAAGACACTTGCTCAAAGTGCCATGCAGTGGGACTGAACCCAGAACCATGTGGTTGGTAAGCAAGCTACTTACCACACAGCCATTCCTGCACCTATGTATGTATATATATATGTGTGTGTGTGTGTGTGTGTGTGTGGTATGTGTGTGTGTGCACACATGCTAGGGTTTAGTCCAAACAAATCTACCACAGTACTTATTTTTTAAGCTTGGGACTTATTCTATTGGTTTCTTTTGTTGAATTCCTATTGTTAGAGTAATATAAATTGATCAATATTTGTTGTGAAGTAGTGGTGGAAGTCGAAAAGCATAGATACACATGCATAAATACCAGCCAAATACCGACTAAAACTTATGAAAGTAGTGCCCCAGAAATGTGTGTGAGTGTGCATACATGTGTGTATGTGTGAACATGAATGTGTATGTGTGTGCATGTGTGTGTAATTATACATGTGATAGAAGATTTGCAAATGAGAAAAATTACTATTGTCATCAGTTCAGTTCAATTTATTCTGTTCTGGTCATTGATGATAATAGCAGATGAAGAGTTTTAGGATAGTTGCAGTTAACTGGTTGCAGATCATAACTTCTATATCAAAGAGTGACAATATCATTGTTAGAAATATAAATGTTGAAATCCATTAATGATGAAGAATCTTCCTATATTTTCATAAATATAAATATAGATTTACCTGAAATCCTCTTTTGATTTTTGATAAATAACTTTCAGTCATGCATCAGCCCTTCAGGCTATATACACACTTGTACATGTGCATACACAGACATACAAACACACATGCCTGTACACACATGCATACACACACAAACACACATGTACACACAGCATGCAAGCACACACATACAAATGTAAGTATGCATGCAACACTCTTTAGTAAGTCTTTCATATTGCCTCACTATTTAATCTGCCAAGGTACCCTAGAATTAATAGTATAAAAACCAGTAAAGAGGATTACAGCCACCAACTGCAATTATATTTCACTTGATTGTAATTACAGATATCTAATTGGTCAAGCCTTTGAACTTCAACTCACCAAGTTTAATCTGATTTCTGTTGATTGCATTACCAAACATTTGAGTCCATGCCTGAGGCATCGTTGTCAAGATGACCTTGGTTAAGAGAGGAATAAGGATTTCATAGGTCTTTGTTAATCATTGACATGAAACAAATATGAGGTGCAGTAATAGGAACAACAACAACAGAAGCAGTATCAACAACAACAACAATAACAAAGAAAAACTACTTATATGACATGTAGGACCTGGGTATTGAAAACCAAGCAATCTAAATATCTTCATCCAACCAAAATATCCATAACTAAACAAATTAACTAGACAGTAAACATTGAAGTCTCTCTGTTCTGAAAGTTCATTTATTAGTTCAACAAACTGGTAGATGAAACTCTTAGCATCAAAACTGAAGAAACATACCTTCAAATAATAAACATCTATTTCTATCTCGGCCAACTTATAACTACACAACCAGGTAAAGCAATAAAATGCCAATTTACCTTAAAATGGTGGTGCTTAAGTTCCTTTTTAAAAGCAAAATGCCCTATAAAAGACAAGTTTTCCCACAAATGTGCCATCCCAACAATTTCCTTATTGTACAGAAATATGGGACTCAACGGGAGATCTAACAAACAAGCTAAGAACTACTTAATGTGTTCTTGGACACAATTTGTTTGGAATAACGTGGAAGAATGATGAAACAACAAAATGGATCTGAGAACAAGCAGAAGTAAGTGATCTTGACAAGTCCATAAAATTATTGTCTGGAGTCAAGTCTATACTGGCAATTTACTGGGTTTGATTTCATCAGCTGTACTCTCCTTTAAAATTTATGACCTTATATTAATGTTGGAAATTATTTTAAGTCTATATATCAGGATCATCATTGTTATCACCTGCTCTCAGCAGGCTCAGTACTTTAGCTCACTGTCTCAGTCTTGAATTGTTGTTAATATATTCAGTTTTAAGTATGTCCTCTTCTTGATATGATTCATTCACAGAATTGTTGGTTTTCTCTTCCTCTCTTTCTATTCATTTTGCTTTCTATTAACAGACTTTGAAAGTATTTCTTTTTAATTAAGTGTCCAAAATATTTTAGTTTTCTGTCTTTGTTGTTTAAAAGAATTCTCTTACTTTTTTGCTGATATTATAATGAAATTCTCAAAAGTCTTCTTTATGTTAATATTTCAAAGACTTCTAATCCATTTGGTAATACTTTAGTTAATGTCTATGTTTCAGTTCCATATAGTAACAGTAGGTCAAACATAACATTTTAATATTTTCCTGATTTCAATATCAATGTTTCTTGATGTTAGTATGTTTGACATATTTTTCAAATGATTTTCTATTTCAATTAATCTTTTGATTTCTGTTTCATATTTCCTCACTTTTCATTGTATATCATTATCATCAGCAGTAATAGCATTTTGTCTGCTTTCTCTGCTGGTATCAGTTGTAGGTGTTGGGGTGTATGTCTCAAATGTTTTACTTTGGCATGGTTTCTACAGCTGGGTACCCTTCTTCACACTAGCCAATTTACAGAGTGTACAGGGTACATCTTATGGTACTAGCATTGGTAAAATTGCCATGTTCTTGACAAGACAAGATTGAAGTTCTTCTTGGCTCTATATCATCTCCATTCAGTTTTCAACTACTTTATACTGGTTGCATTTTATATTATGGCATCAGCTCTTATGAGTTTGTTTTGTATCTCATACGATAAAATAGAAGGGAGTGCAATTTTAGAAGCTGAACTCAGGTGAGAAAGGAAAAGGTTACCACTTGAAGTATAAAAGAATAATAATGACAGAAGAGAGAGAGAGAGACAAAGACAAACAGACAGACAGAAATAGACAATCAGACAGATTGAAACAGGGACAGAAAATAACAAATAGTTACATTGGAAATGGTAAGAAAATGATGGATATCAATAAAAATGTGATCATTTTCCCCATTACATTACTTGTACTCTTTCGATTGAACCTCCTTACCAACAATCACCATCCTCTCTTTCCCTTTGCCTCTCAGGCTGTCCTTTTTTCTCTCTCTTGTGCTATCTTTCATTATCACTCTCTTACTCCTACTGGTTTGGTTCTCTTCCATTAATTTCCTCTTGTTCTGAATTACTTTCATTATTATTCTCTTCTATGAACAGGAGCCAGTTCTTCCTCCTTAGAGATGACTGAACAGATAGAGACAATATAGAGTAGAAAGGATGCTTCAGTTTTGATAGAGACAAGACAACGTCTGTAGTGCTATTATAAAATGCACACAATATACTTTGTAAACTAGTTGGCAGGATAAAAGGGAACATATGAGTGAAGCATGATCACTAACCCATCTTGGAATCAGTAAATGAATAAACATTGACTCTGTCTTTGACAACCTGTCCAACCCATGCCAGCATGGAAACAATAAATACAAAATGATGATGATAATGGTGATAATAAATGGTTGAGTGTCTTGAAAAATGTTTTGTTATTATAAATGAAGAAATGGTAGATAAATAACCACGCAAATCAATATTTAAAAATCACATTGTCAGAATGGAAGCAAATTTTTGGAATGTCTTTATTTCATGATAGTTTAGTTGGATTTGGTCATTTGTTTCTTTACTTTTAGTGGGACAGTGCTTAGGGAGCTGCAAACTTGAATATTTACATATTTGGAGAGAATATTTATACTAATATTGATTCTATGGTATGATGTCCCTTTCTGTTATGAACTGCTTGTAGCTCTCCCCTACATTCACATTCATTTCATACTATAGTACAACATTTCACATTGACACTCACATTCACTCTTTACAGTGTTACAACATCTTAATTCTTTACTTATACTATTCCAGTGGTCCTCAACAAGGGTCCATATGACCTTTGGGGGTCCATGTAAGATTTTGCCATTAAAATATATCTGCAATGAATTGATTATACTCCTACAACACACAAAATAGCCATGACTGTGTGGTAAGAAGCTTGCTTCCCAACCACATGGTTCCAGGTTCAGTCCTACTCCATGGCATCTTGTGCAAGTGTCTTCTACTATAGCCTCTGGCCAACCAAAGTCTTGTGAGTGAATTTGGTTGATGGAAACTGAAAGAGGCCTAATGTGTATATTTGTGTATGTGTATATATATCAGTGTTTGACCCCTGCCATCACTTGACAACTGATGTCCTTATAACTTAGTGGTTCAGCAAAAGAGACCAATCGAATAAGTACTAGGGTTACAAAGAATAAATCCTGGAATTCATTTCTTTGGCTAAAACACTTTAAGGTGGTGCTCCAGCTTGGCCACAGTCAGATGACTGAAACAAGTAAAAGAGTAAAAGGATATAAGAATAATTGTTTTATACAATTTCTAATACTATTTACTTATATAAATATATTTACTTATAAAAACACACACACATGCACACACATACATACACACACACTAGATTATCAATGATTCATAAACTGTTTTGGTCTACTGCCACTATTATGACCAACCAAATCAATATCTCATTAGCAATTTCCCTTTTCTGAAGTATTAAACAAATAACTCAGCACTCCATCTGCAGTTTCTCCTATCCTACAGTTCTAACCCTACCAACTCATCACCATATTGATAATGTCCCCTGTCCTTTAGTGTTAACCTCATTGACTCAGTACCCCATCAAAAATGTCCCCTACTCTCCAATGTTAACTTCACAAATGTCAAATGTCTTTGAAATGTGTATGTAAAGAAGACTTTTGAGAATATCAGTAAATACTAAGAAAATTCTTTTGAATAACAAAGATAGAAAAAAACTAAAATGTTTTTGACATTTGAAATTGGAAAAATAATTTTTTATCTTTTTATCTTTTACTTGCTTCAGTCATTAGACTGTGGCCATGCTGGGGCACTGCATTGAAGCACTTTAGTTGAATGAATCAACTTATGTTTTGTTAAGTGTGGTACTTATTCTATTGGTTTCTTTTACTGAACTGCCAAGTTATGGGGACATAAACACTCCAACACCAGTTGTCAAGTGGTGGAGGCAGACAAACACAAACACAAAGACACACACACACACACACACACAGTGGGCTTATTTCAGTTTCCATCTACCAAATTCACTCACAAGACTTTAGTCGAAGACACTTGCCCAAGGTGCCATACTATGGGACTGAACCCACAACCATGTAGTCGGGAAACAAACTTCTTACAAAACAGCCACACCTGTGCCTATAATGAAGTTATAGAATAATGAAGTTCCAAACTGGGGGTAACAGTTAGCTACAGGATTCCAATTATAGTACCTCTTTAGTAATTCCAATATTTCACAGGTGGATCATCAAGAGTTGTACAGCCAGGAACAGGAGCATGTACTTTAGCTACCCCTGCTCATTATTCTATAGCTTACACCTTCAATTCTGTTCAATCTCATTACAAACTAACTGAAATCAATAACTTCTAACACATTTCAATTTAGTGTTTGACCAATTTCAAACTAGACTTTCAGCTGTTAGTTCATATCTTTCATTTTTTACCATTTATTTGTTTTAGTCCTTAGACTATGGCCATGCTGGAGCACTGCCTTGAAGAATTTTAGCCAAATGAATTGACCCCGCTATTTATTTTTTTAAGGCTGGTACTTATTCTATCAGATTCATTAGTTGAACTGCTAGGTTACAGGAATGTAAACAAACCAATACCATCTGTGAAACACAGACATAAACACACACACACACACATGATAGGCTTCCAGTCTCCATCTACCAAATCCACTCACAAGGCTTTGGTTGGACCGAGGCTATAGAAGAAGACACTTGCCCCTGGTGTCATGCAGTGGGACTGAACCTGGAACCATGTGGTTGGGAAGCAAACTGCTTACTACTCAGCATGATAAATTCACACACACACACACACACACACATATAAAGGATAAAGACCTCCTTTAGACATGAATGAACATGTGATTGCACCTAGAAAGTTACCTTCTGAGGCACAAGTCTGGGCAGGGTTGTTTATGGAAGACCAGCAGTTTATGTTCATACACACACACACACACATGTGTGTGTGTTTATACTAGTGTAAATTGGTGTAAATTCCTTGTGGTAAGATAACTTCTCAAATGAACATGACTTAGGTGAATTCAGCTACTCAACTGTGACTGAAGCATTAAATAAAGTGCCAAATAAAGTAGTGGGGTCAACAGAATCTACTAAAATCCTTGAAGGTGGTGCCCAAGCATGGCCACAGTCTAATAACTGAACTGGTTGATATGATTAAAATAATATTTCAATGTCCTTCCTTTTTCTTTAAAGATAGCTTGGGAGATTTTGCCACTATTCCTAGCAATACTGCAAAGGCTCTTGTCTTTTTTATAAAAATTTTGTTGTTTAGCCACAGGTCAACCCAAATTGAGTTGGTCTAGTATCAACTACATTCCAGCTATTACACTTGTGTATGTTAAGCTATTTTTTCCAATCTGTGCTCCTTTTTTAAAGACAAGCCAGTAATGATCTGAGGGAGATTGAGCTGCTATTTGTAACAGGTTGATCAAATTTACAGTAGCTCTCTCATTGACTTATCCCATGAAATATAACTGTGGAGTGTCAGAGGACTAGGTAAGCATTTTAATTTAGGCTTTCTTCTGTGTTCTGTGGGGTTATCAACCTATGAAGTGGGTCCATCCCATTATTTAGATAACACTAATCTCTGTAATCCCTTGGTGATTAACAAACATCTGTTACAGTTATTGAACTCACAGTAATCAATATAATAGGGTGATAGAATTTAAATTAAGATCAATAATTACCAAAATAAAAATAACTATCATAGTAATTATTTACCTGTGATTGTTGTGGCTTTAAGACAATTTTCTTTTCAGTCCCAGCTGGTGCACTAAAACAACACATCTACAGTACTTCCTGGTTCACTTTTACTTCATCCTTTAATCCTCATTATATTCCCTGTTCTAATTGTTAATCACTCTAGTCAATCACAATATATATATATATATATATATATGTCTGTAATGGATTCATATAGGTTGTGTCATAGATTTATATCAGTTTGAAGAATTACCTGGTCAGTCTGTGGCAAGCACCACTGAGCTAGAGACAGTTTTTCTTATGGAGTGTAAATTTATCATTTGTCCATGGCCTGGACTCTTACCTCTCAATAGCTCAGTCTATCTAGCTGTAAGTAGATACTCCAAGGTGGTAAAATTTACTGCTGTCATTGTTTAGCTCCAAGTCAGCTCTGATGAAGTAGATCTGTGATCAAAGATAGCTTTCCAGTCTTATATGTATGATTAAATGGATATATGGCTTCTATTTCTAGTAGGTTCTATAATTGTATAGAATTTCACTGTTAGAAAATTTATGATTGTTGCCGCTGTTGCTTTATGCCAGGTCAACCTTAATTGAAATGTCTTATGATCAGAAGGATTTCAGCAGTGGTTATCCTGTCTTTTATTGAAACTTAGTAAAACTATGATTAGTAAAACTATGATCAAATAGCCATTCAGAAGTAGTCTTGTTTTATAGTATTGCAGTTGTTGTTTCCATCACAATTTTGACAATGATGATTATCTAATTCTTTGTGTTTTTTTTAAAGTCAATTTGTCTCAGAACTTCCTTTAAACTATATACTCCAGATATTAATTCAAGTCACAATAACTGTACTTTTGTTAGCAAAACAAGAATTTAGAGAACGATAAAATATTTGTAAATTCCTCATTATTTTGGATATTATTTAAAAAAGAAAAAACCCATCTAAGTTGTGAGTGCATACTTGTTACAAATTCTCAAGTGACTTTTTATTAGAAATAGGCAGAAATTTAGAAAAAGCTTTAAATCCTACTTTATTTTTGATTTCTTTTATTTTTTGGACATTTAGTATCTGGCCAAGCAGACTTACATTTTTCCAACTTGACCCTATTACCCATCATGATCCTGCATAGCATCCAGGAAGTCACCTGAACAACATCCCATATTTGTACAAAGGCTTTTGATGGAAGGCCAACCCATGCATAATCACGTTGGAGTATTTATAGTAGGGTATCACTAATGGCTTATTGCTTAGCTCTCCAACAATTTTCTGCAAAACACACACATATCTCTGCCTGCCTGTCTGTCTGTCTGTCTCTGTCTCTCTCTCTCTCTCTCTCTCTCTCTCTCTCAGGGAAACTCCAAGAAGATGGCCATACAGCCTCTGTTTAGACAAATGGTTTTTCTATGATATGTTCAGAATGGCTTATAACTTCGGTACTGTCAAGTCTTACGTCTAGCTGTTTGGTGAGTGAACTTTGCACATGCAAGTGCTACTAGTTGAGAACTCTGCATGCCAGAAGCCAGCAAGTGTATGGGGTCATCAGGAGAGAATGTGTACTGTTTCGGAGCCTAACACTCGACAGCATCAATGCACACTGCCCCACCCCTCGCTGATATGAGGCCTTGCTTGCTAGATCAACTGGTTATTAAATAAAGCTCAATGTTCTTCTAGCCATCACTCATTGTCTCTTTTTAACCAAATCCAGTGGCTAACCTTTTCTACAGTAGTCTGGATATCAGTCATGGTGACATTTACTTTACGAGGAGTTAGGCCTAATGATAACAGTCGACTCACACTGTATCCAACAAACCCTCTACATCTGACTTCTTAGAGACAGTATACCCCAAGAATTAGTAGCAACAATATTGATGCTCTCCAAGAACACAAGAGCCAGAGTCTAATCACATGATGGAAGCACTGTTTTCTTTGATATCAGTGCAGGGTCTCACAAAGCAATATCCTCACACCATTCCTATTTATAACCCACCTGAACTATATCCTTTGCACATCAGTTGACAAAAGTTTAGAGCTCAGCTTTACTTTGACAAAATCCACCTTACTTTATCACTCAACCACTACATAAATACAGATTATGTTGATGATGTTCTTCTCATAGACTCCAACTCAGAAGCTTCCACATTTTTAAATGACCTTGAAAAAGCAGCAGCAGATGTTTGTCTTTCAGATATTAATTAATCCTTTAATTATGCCAAAAGTATGCAGAGAGACAGAAGCTGTCAATAAGCAATTTTGATTGTCATGCTGTTTATAAAAAGCACAAAAATTCAATTTCAAAGTATTAATTTTCACAATATTTTTGAAGTCAGAGTTAGTGACATGCTCAAACATAAATTAGCATACCTAAAGGGTTAAACACCTTTTCTTGTGAAAAACAGTCCTGTGACAGAGAATTAAAAGCCCATCAGATCATTTAAATGATATTACCAGAACCTACCATCTCAGTTCCAAAGGCCATTTTGGATGAATTTCTCTCATTGGCTGTTTATTTTAGAGTTTTTATTGAGATGTTCACAGAAATAGGTTATAACTACAATAACAGCAAATACAATTGTAATTTGTCAATAGTAATTATAATGGCTACAGAAACATTTATAAACAGAAACCAGGAATCACTTACAGTTGTTGTCGTTATTGCTGTCCTTGAAACAACTTGCCATTCCAGCTGTTCCATCAGTTGTTGCTGTTGTAGAAGATGGTCCTGCTTTATAAAAATAGCAGAAATCATTTCACTATCACAATAAAGCATTTCTATCATTGTCTAGCTTGGTATTCAACAACTAATTAACGCTCTTGTTTTGTTTGTTTTTCTCTCCTCTTTTTATTATATTTTCAAGTTGTTATTAAATAAAAGATTTTTATATAATGAAATAACCATTTTTTTTTGTTTTTCTTTTTAAACAATCTAAACACATGTAGGTTTTTTTTTCTTTCTTTTTTTTTTAATTTCTATTTGCATATTTTTTTAATTATCTAAATACATCAGATCAATTTATCCCATTGTTTAAAACACATCAACGTTTATCTTTTAAAGAATCTAAACACATTTATCTTTTGCTACCATTTTATTCTTTCTCTTTGTCTTTTTTAAGTATCTAAACACATCAGTTTTGTTTGCTTTTTTCCTCTTTTTATTTTTAATGTTTTGCAGTTGTTCTAGTTTCTTTTAATGTTCAAATCAAGCAGCTTGTTCTCAAGTAACACACTTGTCTTGTCTTCTAAGAGACTTGATGAAGTATGTTCTTTGTCTGCATGTATGCACTGTGTGTGTCTGCCTGCTTGCCAGTCCTGTGTGTGTGTCTGTATTTGATTAAATTCTCATGGTAACTAATTGTGTTCAAATTCACTATTAGGATAAATTATTTACCATGGAATTAAGTTAAGGGGTGGGCATCCAATAGATATAATCTTTAACTTAATTATCCAAATTTATGCTGTTGGTACATTTAAGATATTTCTCTTGAATCACCAACACACTATAATCTGTGGCTCACAAATTCCTCCTCTCTCTACCTCTTCTACCACTACTTTTCTGATCTACCTAATTGCATGCCATATTTTCCATTCAATTAATCCAACACACTTGTATCTCTCCTCTTTAGTGCATTTCACTGCCTACCAAACTCTGTACTAATTACTTTGATTAATCCCCTCGACACATAACTTGCAACCTGCTGGAACTACCGTCTATTGATGTCTATTCTTGTAAAAAAAGCATTTTGATGTAATAATTCTCCAACTTTCTCAGGAATCAATACTTCCCATAAGATATTTCTTAGTGGAACAATATGTACTACCTGCACTCACCTTGCCTTTCACTCAAGTAAAAGGGACTCAAAGAAACAGCCTCTATTTCTCATTGGAGAACACACACTTTTTTTTGGGGGGGGGGGCTTAAAATATCTGGTGGAGTAGAATATGGCCTAGTCACCTGTGTAGATACTCAGGTTGTCCTTGAGGGAGTCAAACTCAAGAACTGTGTAGAAGCATTATAGTTAAATTACAAAGGTAAAAGTGACACCATAGACAGAAATAATTACAGAGGTATCAAAATACTGGATCAGGTCATGGAAATCATAACTCTACTAATTAGGAAGAGAGTTGGTCTAGATGAGATGTAATTTGGTTTTGTGCCAAAGAGAAGCACTACTAATGCTAACTTCTTGGTAAGGGTTCTTGAGAAACATTACTGATGCTAACTTCTTGGTAATATGGCATGCAATAAACCTCTGCACTTGGCTTTTGTCAACACAGAGAAAGTCTTTGACAAGGTCCCCTACTCCCTTATCTGGTGGTTGTTGCTGAAGCTAAGGATAGATGGGTAGTTGGTGAGATCTATACAGGCCATGTACAGGGTTGCTGTTAGTAAAGTGAAAGTCAGCAATGAGTATAGTAACAAATTTAGTTTACTGGTAGGAGTTTACTAAGGATTAGTTTTTAGCCTCTCCCTGTTTATCATAGACCTCTGGGTCATAGCAGAGGAATTTAAGACAGGCTACCCTTGGGAGCTCCTCTAGGCTGATGACCTTGTTCTTTTAGATAAATCACTACCAAAACTAGAGAAGAAATTTCAGGTATGAAAGCAAGGTCTGGAATCAAAGAGCCTTAGAGATAATTTAGCAAAGACAAAAGTCTTAGTAAGTAGGAAATGTAAAAGAGGTGTGGGTAGAAATTCCATACAGTGCACCCAATGTAAACTATGGACACCTAGTAGGTGCAGTAGTATCAGAGGAAGGTTAACAGAGAAAGTAGTCTTTTTGTGTGGAAGATGTGCTGGTTCATTGAATATTAAGACTGTACAGAAAATACAATTCCTCAAATGTTTGATGAGATCCTTAGAAGTAGTAGGTAGCTTCCGGTACCTAGGTGACCAAGTTAGCAGTGGCGGAGGGTGCTCTGAAAGAGTAATTGCTTGAATAAGAATGAGTTAGTCAAAGTTAAGAGAGCTGCTACCCTTGTTGGTAACAAAGGGTCTCTCCTTCAGAGTGAAAGGCAGATTGTATAATGCCTGTGTATGAACAGCTATGCCATATGGCAGTGAGATATGGGTTTTGACTACAGAGGATATGAGAAGTCTTGAAAGAAATGAAGCCATGTACATCAGAGTGTAAGTGATTTAAGGGAAAAATTGGTTATAAGAAGCATTAGTTGTAGCATGCAAGAGAGAAGATTGCACTGGTATGGTCATGTGATGCCTATGGATGAGGATAGCTCCATAAAGAATTACCAAGCCTTAATTGGGGAACATGTGGAAGAGGTAGACCCATGAAGAAGTGGAACAAAGTGGAAAGAAATGATCCACTAATGTTGAGCCTCCCAGAGATGGCAAGGGACCGTGATTTCTGGCAATTTTCTGTAGTTGAGAAGACACATCAAGCTAAGTAAAATGGGACTGTCCATACATACAAGTATCTACTTTACAGCTGTATCCCCACCTAAGACACACATAATCTATCCTCTTTCAAAACTACTCCATAACCCAGGGCAGGTGCCTTCCCTCTACACTCTCTCTCATGTGCCTCACCCACAAGCTGAGTCACACTCTATGCCCTCACATATCTACCATAACTCCCTCCCAACCACTTCAATTTCTCTCACTATCACTCACTACAGTCATGTCTTTCCATCTCTAAACATCTCCCCTCACACTCTCAAGGCTCTTCGCCTTCTACCCCCTGTGTACTTCTTAATTCTCTGCCCACTATTCCCTGTGGGTAGGCCTCAATACATCTCCAACATCATCTATTTCTCTCTCTTTCACACTAACTGTTTCTCTATCTTTCTAACTCTCTCCCTCTACTTCCTTGTCCTACTGTAGCTGCCAAGTTTTTCCTCTATAGCATCTCAGTCCCTCTATTATACTCTAACCTCTTGTCTGGCTCACAACCACTTTCATTGATTCCAATACCTCTCTCAGCTGAGGGGTTTTTATCTTGCAAGCTACTTGGCGACCCCATTAGTGTTGATGCCACATAAAAGACATCTGTGCTGGCTTGCCATAAAAGGCACTTGTGCTGGTGTCATCTAAAAAGCACCTGTGCTTGTATCATATAAAAAGGACATTAATCCATAGAAACCATGCCAAAACAGAACTGGAATCTAGTGCAGCCCTTTGGTTTAACAGCTCCTGTCAAACCATTTAATCTACGCCAGCATGGAAAACAGACGTTAACTGATGCTGATATATATATCATCACCATCATCATCATCATCATCATCATTTAACATCCACTTTCCATGCTAGCATGGGTTGGACGATTTCACTGAGGTCTGGCAAACCAGACTCCAATCTGATCTGGCAGAGTTTCTACAGCTGGATGCCCTTTCTAACACCAACCACTCCGAAAGTGTAGTGGGTTGCTTTTACGTGCCACTGGCACGAGGGCTAGTCAGGTAGTACTGGTAACAGCAATGCTCAAATGGTGCTTTTTATGTGCCACCTGCACAGGAGCTAGTCCAGCGGCTCTGGCAACGACCTTGCTCCAATGTTTTTCACATGCCAGTAAGGGACGCAGGTAATGATCATGCTCGAATGGTGTTTTTTACGTGCCACTGGCACAGAGGCCAGCTTGTTGCTCTGGCAACAATATATATATATATATATGCTTTTTATGATCATCAGTTACATTTAGCCCTTTTGTTACCATGTTTCTGTTGGAATACACTGCCTTTGTTTCAATTAAATTTGAAAACAATAAAAAAATTTATTAAAATAACTCTGACAATATTAAGCTGATGTTTGGAACATGAATTAGCATGAAATTTTTGATGGAAGGTTTATATTTAGATCACTTTAAAGTGGGAAGTTTGTATTATAGAACCAAAGGCGGTTTCAGGCAGGTTGGTATCTAAAGGGTTAACATCTGTCCTCCATGCTTTCATAGGTCGGACAGTTTGATAGAATCCAAAGAGCTAAAGGATGGCATCAAAATCCAATGCCTACTTTGGGAAGGTTTCTCAGAGCTGGATGTCCTTCTTAACACCAACCCCTTTACAGGGTGTACTGGGTGCTTTTTACATAACACTTGTATAGGTTAAGGTTACCAAGTAACTTGCTAAAGGAAAAGAAGCAGCCACATAATAGGAGGTGACTTTATGCCAAGTGTTGAGATGCTAAAGTATGATAGGCAGACAAACACAAGTATCTTGCTGTATAAGAGATACATGGCTTCCTCACATTATGTCGGAGTGGATAGGAGTAGCTGGAAAGAAGATAGATATAAGTAACTTTAAATATATATATATACACACACACACACACTCCCAACAAATTCAATAAAGGTATATTTCAGCTACCACAACAGCCTATATCATGCTGCTACATAGAGATAATTCTGCATTTGGCACAGTTGCCAAAAATTACAATAATCTTCTCTTGGTACTTCACTGATGAAAAAACACTTCAACCAACCAATCTCAGCAGATCTACTGCAGATCAATAATCCCGCACCAATATATTATAAGCCTTCGCATTGGCTGATTATTTTTTTCTCTATTTCTAGTGCAATGGTAGATGATGATGATGATAATAATAATGATTTCTTTTATTTATATAATGATTTCTTTAATAATAATAATAGACACAAAAGTTTTTTTTTCATCTATTTTCAGTTTTTATCATTATCTACTTTGGTATGTTCGATTCTTTTCTCAGTTAGTTTTACTTTGTTCTTTTTTTATCATTTTGGGTATAATGGTTGTCTTTTAGATACAGAATGATAAGAAAACTAGAATCTTCTGCTGACAGAATTAGAGTAGGTCAGTACTACAGCAGGAAGATAAGATTGATTTCAATACAGGTTCATCATTACAATTGCTATTTTCGTTTGAGATTTAGTAAGTTAATTATCATGACAAATTTATAAGAGGTTGGTATTTCCCCATCTTAAATACTAAACTATCTGTACCTCTGTCGTATTGTTAAATACCAAGTTACCCCTTTTGTTACACTGTGTCCTATTGCCAAGAACTATATATCTTGTGTGTGTGTGTATACACACACAAATCTTGTGGTCTCATAGGAGGGTTATTAGACAAACGAATCTTATGGTCTCTTGGGAAGGTCATTACACCAATAATAATAACACATGCACTGGTTGAATATCACTTCTTTATTGTTAGTCAATTGGTTAACTATCTAAATTACTAATCACTCATTTGTTTACTGTCCTGGTTAAACAATCACTCACTTGTTTATTTGTCAAAGTCCATTCATAACTGTTCACAATATATGTATATGTATATATGTATATGTATATGTGTATATATATATATATGTATATATGTATAATGTAAAATTAACAAAGTGAATGCCATTTACCTCCCCTTTGATCTCTGATGTCATCTGTAAAATGCCAAGCAAGATGGTGTGAATCAGCCAAGCTTTACTTGCTAGAAAAAACAACCCAAAATCTTTTAAACCAGATCCCAATGCTGGATGTTCATGAACCTAATGAAGGGCAGATTTTCAATCCTGGGATCATCCTGATTCCAAAAAAGTATTATATGTCTATATAGAGCAAATGTAGACAGATACAAAGGGTCCCAGATAGACAGACAGAATTTTGTTTTTATTAATACAGAAGAGTGTATGCAATATCATATGGTCATGTGTGTGTGTATGTGTGTGTGTGTGTGTCTTTGTATTTAACTCCTACTGCTTGGCAACCAGTGTAAAGTTGATTTACATTCATATATTTGAGAAGAAAGAGAAAAAGAATTACCATTCTTAAAATTAGTAATGGGATCAATTAAGCAACTAAAGCCCTTTGAAGTGGTACCCTAGTGGTTGCTCTCCAATGATTAAAACAAGTAAAAGAATAAAAGAATATCAAATCTATGTATAATTACATGTGCATGTGTTAATTAAAATATTGTCATCATCATCAACATTAAATGTCCATTTTCCATGCTGGCATGGGTTGGATGGCTTGACAGGAATTGCCATGGCCAAGTGTCACACCAAGTTTCATGGTCTGTTTTGGCTCATGACAGCCACTTTACAGCATATACTGAGTGCTTTTTACTTGGCACCAGCACCCATACTGATGCTTTATAAATGACACTTTGATTTTAGGATATCAATTCTGTTGTGGTTCTTAATATATTATCTGAAAGTAGATGGAACAATTGTAAATGGAAAACCAGTCATCATAAGTCTGGTTAGTCTGAACTAACCAAAGGCTAAATGACAGTAGCAACAGTAAACTGTACTTTAATAAGAAAGCAGTTAACACCTTCAAAGGGAATTGGCACAAGAATTCAGAGATGAACATTTACCAATAGTTACTCTATATAATGCTCATATTTTCCCAGCAGTCATGAACTTCCAATCAATCAAGAGGAATATTAACTGTGTCAATTACACCATTCTCAAAAGAACAGTGATGGCAACAGGTACATCATCGTCTTGTAGAAAATCAGTTAGATATATTAATACAATAGTATTAATAGTGTTGTCAGAAATTTGAACTTGAATAAAATTTATACTATGTTACTGCTTTAAACTGAATATTTTGTTAAGAAGTTGCTTTTGTTATTCAACCCTATTGTTTAACCTTGCTTAATTCTCCAAAAGTGCTTATCTCCCTGCTATGTAACACCTTTGCAATGTTTACCTCCAGGTAATTCTAACTTTCTGTGATGTTAACCTCCCTGTAACATTACCTTACTCACTTTTGCATCAATGGAATACTAAAAGACATTGACACAATATAAATTCCCAATTCCTTCTTTCATTATTATCATAGATAAAATATTCCATATTTTACTGTTCCAAATTCCTGTCCTTAATTGAACCCTTTCAGGAAAACTGCTTTTTTTTCTCTCTTTCTTTCTTTTTTTGTGTCTTTCATCCTTTCTATACTTATATCTTTATATCATTCGGTCTTCTTTTTCTTCTTTCCTTCCTTCTCTCATCTGTCTTCTTTGTCTCTCAAATCTAAGTACAAAAAAGGTCTTAAAGTTGTATTTTCATATATTTTCATGGTACCTTTTTTTTTTTTTGTTCTTGTTAATGTTTGAAATTGTTAATGCTGTAAATACATTTAATATTGTTTTCTCATTCCATATCTATACTTAAACTTCTGCTCATGTTTTAGTAACTTTAAAAATCTCACTGGATTTAGCATTTTCTCTCTGACTTCAAAAGTGTCTACTGTTGACTTTGATAGTGGAGTTCTTCACAATTTCTACAAAACTTCACAGTAGGAATTCTCTTTAATTATCTCTAGAATATCAGGAAAAGGACAATTTTGCTTTGAGATCTGATGCTGGTTTGGGTCAGTGTTCTATTCAAAATATCTTGCCTTATAAGATTTGCAATTTTTTTTTAATACACTCTAGAAAATGTTCACACTTGTATATCTATCTCTATCTCTCTGTCTATATACATATACACAAGTGTGTGTGGTTGTGTGTGTGTGTGTGTGTGTGTGTGTGTGTATGTACAAGTATTACTTTTATATCGTCGCAAATTTACGCCTGTAAACTACCAGCAAGTATGAAGAATCAACATTAGAAATCTCTTTTGGAAACCTCCAAAATTAAAGGATGAATCTACATTCAACCTTTTTACACCTATATTACTATGTATGTATGTATGTATGTATACATACATACATACACTCAAGTATGTATGAGTTTGTGTATATATATGCACTCTCATACATATATATAGTGTCAGGTGAGGAATGGCTGGAAAATCAAAAAAGCAATGGAATGAAGCCTCAGCTTCAGATAAATGAATAACCTCTTCTATAGTTATATCATATGCATGTATACACATTTATACATGAGTGTGTGTGTGTGTATAATGAATGTATATGCATACAGCACACACACAAACACACACACATGTATATTATACACAAATTTGGGACAGGTATGGCTGTGTGGTAGGCAGTTTGCTTCCCAACCTTATGGTTCAATATTCAGTCTCACTGTAAGGTACCTTAAGCAAGTGTCTACTACTATAGCCCTGTGCTGACTAAAGTCTTGTGAATGGATTTTGTAAGCAGAAACTTAAAGAAGCCTATCATACATATACATTTATAGGTATATATGTCTGTATGGGTTTGTGTTTGTGTTCATCCTTCACTGCCACTTGACAACCAGTGTTGGTTTGTTTACATCCCCATATCAGTGGTTTTACATAAGAGGCCCTTAGTATAAACACCAAGCTTAGAAAATAAGTCCTGGAGGCAACTCACTCTTATAAAACACTCCAACAGGTGGTTCCCCAGCATGGCTGCAGTTCATTGACTGAAACAAGTAAAATATAAAAGCTATATGTATATATATGCATATGTGTGTGTATATGTTTGCATGTGCACAAGTGTGTTTGTTTTTGTTCCCTGCTACCACTTGACAACTTGTGTTCATTTGTTTATGCCCCCATAACATAGCAGTTCAACAAAAGAGACCAATAGAATAAGTACCAGACTTAAAAGATACATACTGGGATTTATTTGTTTGACTAAGCCCCTCAAGGCAGTGCATCAGCATGTAAACATCCCTATATTTCTTATTTCTTTACTGCCCACAAGGAGCTACACACAGAGGGGACAAACAAGGACAGACAAACATATTAAGTTGATTATATCGACCCCACTACATAATTGGTACTTATTTAATCGATCCCGAAAGGATGACAGGCAAAGTCAACCTCGGCGGAATTTGAACTCAGAATGTAGCGGCAGACGAAATACAGCTAAGCATTTCACCCAACGTGCTAACGTTTCTGCCAGCTCGCCACCTTCCCTATAAACATCCCTATAATTCAGTCAATGTAAACATCTCTACAGTTCAGTCCTGTACAGAGATGATGGCTTGGCATTCACAAGATATATGAACAGCCCATACCATAAATATGTTTAGAAAGAATCTTACGAATATCTTCAAAGCATTTGACCTAATTTTCATTACTACCACCACCTTACTGAAGATCAACCTCCTGGATGAAACCATAGACCTTGACACAAACTTGTACCACCACTACAAAAAGAAAGTGTTTATATTCATTGTCACTTCAATCACACTTCAACTGTAATTAGAAACCTAGTCACAGGTAGTAGCAAAAAAATCTCTAACTTCTCTGCAGACATGGAGATCTTCAACAGAGTCACCATCACCCCAACTTATGATAAGGCAGTAGTAAGGCATAACTTCACTGCTACTTTGAAGGATAACCTACTCTCAAAACCCAGAGAGAGTTAGAAATAGAAAGGTAATCTGGTTTAATCCTTCATTTAATTCTAGATGTTCCCTCTAATTAGACAATATTTCTCAAGAACTCATATATATCATAATGGTTGCCTTTTTGATATGGAATGATGAGAAAACTAGAATCTTCTGCTGACAGAGAATTAGAGTAGATCAGCACTACAACAGGAAAGCAAAACTGATTTCAATACAGGTTCATCATTACAACTATTATTTCAATTTGAGTATTAGTAAATTAACTATCATGATAAATTTATGCATTTCTCCATCTTCAATACTAAGCTATCTCTACCTTTCTGTGGTATGTCAAATTGTTATATACTAGGTTACCCTTACTGACACCAATTTGACAATATTTCCTAAGAACCCATTGATATTATAAACCCTTTAATTCTTATAACATGAAAGTCAGCTACTCATGTTTAGATGCTATTGTTTCTCACATTGCTCATTAAAACATGAGTTAATATGCCTCCATACAGTCTTCTCATTACACAAAGCCCTCCTTTAATCAGCTAGAGCTCAAAACTGCCAACTCTACAACCATGGGGAACTTCAGATATTCCAGTAGTTTGCAGCATCCATAAATAAGGAAATCAACCTATCCTATAGTTGTCATTAGAGGCACACCTCGTTAATGAACTTCAAAATGTTGGCCACTAATGACCCAGGAATACCACCCTAGGTCTAGCTGAATAGCAGTATATATATAGTCCCTGCTGTTCACAAAGAGATTACAACCTATTATCATTTGTCAGTGTTGCATGTCATGCAACCTGAAACAACTTGATACCATGAAACCAGTTATTTTTCTAGAATGCTAACTGTTATCACTGAAATGTCATGCCTTATAGAATGCTAACTAACCAATGTTAACATGTTGTCTGTTCTATTATGCAGTGCATGTAATGTGAGAACTATTTTGTTGAAATAGCATACCCTACAGAATGGCAACTATCTGACATAAGCTTTTTGTGTGCTTGGCTATATGAAGCATGCAATGACTAAACTGTTGTCACTAAATTAATTAAAATACCTACATGACATGAACTGATCCATAAAAGCTTAAATAATCTCACCTAGCAGCCATTTAAAATTTCTTTTAATGTATCCATACATTTCATGATGAGAACATGTTCTATGCTTATGAAGCCTTAAATAATGTAGAGCTGAGTCAATTTGTTATTAAATACCTACAACGTCAACTAAATATAGTGAGTACTACTTTCTTTCATTGTTGATCCACTTACACATACACACATGTATGTACATTCAAATACCATATATACTTCTGTTATTTTCTGTTTTTGCTTCATAATGAATTTAAAATGATTGATTGATTGCTTACACAGTTTTAGTTTGTCTCCATTCTGAAAATTACCAATATTTCATCACTACCATAAAATTATAGACCACAATATCAGTTAAAATCTCACTAAAGTCTTGGAATACATTTAGAATCACTAACCAATGCTAGAATGAAACTGTATGTTCAGTAATATTAGATTCTTGACAAACAATTAAGTAAAGTCTGACATGGAAATAAGATTATTCTGAGAAAATAATAGAAAAATATAAATTACCAATTTGACAGTAACTAGATAGAATGCCTTGTGGTATTTGCTCTCTTTCTTTGCATTTTCAGTTTAAATTCCATTTAGACGCCAATGGCCAGAGCTAAGATGCTGACCATTAGAGCATCCTATACTGTCTGTAATTGTCTAGTATAGACTGGTGTGTCTACAACCAGTACACATAAATCAGAGACAGTGCAGAGACTCCACCCGGCTGAGGAATGACATTAACTGAAAAGAATTAAATATAAAAATGTTCAAATGATATTTAGGACTTTGTGTGTATTTTTGTTAAAATAGCATCCCAGTAATATCTTATAATAGAGTACTATATGTTAATTATTACCTTTACCGTAGCAAAGGTGGAGGTATTGTTTCCAGTCATGTTTGTTTGTCCATGGACAAGATATCTTAAGAACTGCTGGATGGATTCAGATGAAACTTTGAGGGATGTTTGGCCTCATGACTGGCACAAACTGATTAGATTTTGGGCTTGATCCGGTACTGGACAAGGATTCTGGATTATTTTTCCTATTTTTTTTACTTAATTTTTGAGAGTGGTCTGTTTCATTTTTAGTATTCTTGTTTGTGAGAGCAGCTGAGTTTATTTCAGATATTCTCATTTTAAAAATCATCTCTGGCTAATCATTAAGAGGACACTGGTGTTGCCTTGGCAGAGGTTTACGCTCTCTGAATGCTCTTGTTTTTGTTTAATTTTGCTAAGCATTTTGCCCTGTGTGCTAATGACTCTGCCAGCTCATTGCCTTAGTAATAGTAATAATGATGATGATGATAATAATAATAATAATAATAATAATAATAATAATAATAATTAAAATACTTTTATTTTCTTTTATTGGCCACAAAGGCTGAACACACAAGAAATAGGGACAATACAATACAAGGAACAAGTGGGGTGTTGAACAATGCTGTGTATATAATAAGTAACAAAAAGCAAATAACAAAACAATTAAACAATAAAAATTCCCCAAAAGGGGTAGTTCCTCACAGGAACAGTAGCAGAACCCCACTTAACCTGGTTATCCTGACTGCCAAATGCACCTCAGCAAGTGCCTCTCTCCTTCTCAACTCCTCCAGTTTACAAATGAAAGTTCAGAGTAGGCCCATTCACAAGAGCCATCCTTGCCACACTCATCCACCTTTCAACAAATTTACTAGGAAGCAGAACTTCCCTTTTCAAGTGGAACTTGGAAAAGTCGATGAGGGCTTGGCTGAAGAGAAAGTATCAGTCTTCAGTCCTTTCTGTCTCATTCACCACACTACTTCCTTTGCCATAGCCAAAATTATAATAATAATAATAATAATAATAATAATAATAATAATAATAAGTAGTAGTAGTAGTAGTAGTAGTAGTAGTAGTAGTAGTAGTAGAAGAAGAAGAAGAAGAATCATCCTGATGCTGTAATTGAGAGAGAAAATGTAATGGTTGTGTGAGAATTTCCAGCACATACTGACAGAACTATCAAAGCTAATAAACTGGATACTGTTGCAAAAGACCAAAATAATAATGTCTGTTTTTGACATGAGTATCCCTTGTGATCATAATATTTCAGCAAAAGAATTTGACAAGCTCAGAAAATATAAAGATTTGCACATTGAAATCAAAGAAATGTGATATCTTAAGGCGATTATAATACCAGTGATTGTAGGAGCTCTTGGAATGATCAAAAAAGGAACTGAAAATTATCAGAGAATGATTCCTGGCTTACCATTCCGGAAAGAAGTGAAAATTATTGTTTTAGGTGGTGCTGCGCATATATGAGCTGAGAATTGTTGCTGTGAGAACGATAACCTTCACTATAAATTTTTTTCCTACATAATTTTATTTGATTTTGTTGATGGTCAATCTGGTGCATTTATTTCAATGGCTTATCAATATATACAGTGAGTTTCTTTGCTGTAGGTGTTGGGAAGACACTTGGCAAAAAATGAAAATAAAATTGAAGGAAGAAGAAAAGCTACAACTTCTGATAATAATAATGATTTCAAATTTTGGTGCAAGACCAGCAATTTTAAGTGTGGGGATAAGTCAATTACATGAAACCCATCCAGTGCTCAACTTGTAATTATTTCATTGACCCAGAAAAGACGAGAAGCAAAGTTGATCTCAGTGAAAGGTAGAAAAGTGTATAACACAGGTATTGAACTCCTCTACAAAGAAAGTGGACTGTGGTGAATATAAATATCTGGGAATACACCAGCTAGAACAAAACTTCAATGCAAAATAAAGAAGACGATAAAAAAAGAGTACATTCGATATATGAAGAAATTTTGCAGATCTTAGCTGAATGAAAGTAATCTGATTGAATCCATTAATGCCTGGGCATTGGGGTTTAGAAAGTATGGTGCAGGCATTGTGGAATGGACAAAAGAGGACTTGATCAGCTTAGATTGAAGAACAAGAAGTGTAGTGACCATGAACAGATGTTTTAATTCATGTGGTAATGTAGCTAGACTGTACCTCCTCCATAATGGAGGTGGAAAAGGGTTAATTGGGCTGGAGGAATGTGTAAGATCAGAGTGAATTTCATTGAATGCGTATTTACAGCCATGCTGCACATGGATGCTGAAGGCAGTAATGAATGAGAAGGTACTAGCAGGGACAATCTTTGGTTGATTTTAAGAAAAGGGTGCATGAGGAGAAAGAGGCATTATGGAAAAAGAAGCAACTGCATGAAATGTTTTTACAAGAAACATAGAAGCTGGATGGACCTGAGTCATAGAGATGGTTATGGAATGGGTATCTGAAGAAAGAGGCTGAAGAGATGATATTTGCTGTCCAAAAGAGCAGGCCTTGAGAACAAATTCTGTCAAGTACTCTATCAACCACACATCAGAGGCACCATTGTACAGAAAGTGTTGGCAGGAGATTGAAACTGTACATCACATAATCAGTGGCTGCTCATAACTAGTGTGCAAAAAAGAAAACAGACGTCGACATGACAAAGTCGATCTTAGGTGCACTGGGAACTCTGCAAGAAATATGATCTTCTGTGCACAGATAAGTGATATGACCATATTCCACAGAATGTTGAGAATAAGTGAGTGAAGCCCATGTGAGATATGACCATCTTTACAGGCAGGCATACTCTTTTACTCTTTTACTCTTTTATTTGTTTCAGTCATTTGACTGCAGCTATGCTGGAATACCACCTTTAGTTGAGCAAATCAACCCCAGGACTTATACGTTGGAAGCCTAGTACTTACTCTATCGGTCTTTTTTGCCCAACCACTAAGTTACGGGGATGTAAGACCACCACCATCGGTTGTTAAGCGATGCTGGAGGGACAAACACAGGCACACAAACATATACACACACATACATATATATACTTATATACGACAGGCTTCTTTCAGTTTCCATCTACCAAATGCACTCACAAGGCCTAGGTCGGCCCAAGGCTATATTAGAAGACACTTGCCCAAGGTGCCACGCAGTGGGAATGAACCCGGAACCATGTGGTTGGTAAGCAAGCTATTTACCACACAGCCACTCCTATGCCTATAATCACCCTGATATTACAATTGTGCACAAAGACACACATGAATAGGCTATGATAGACTTCACTGTTCCTGCTGACTAGACTGTTGAAATCACTGAGAGAGTGAGAGTAGACAACTACCAAGATTTGGCAAGCCATGTGTGAGAAATACATGAAGTAACAGTCAAAACTATCCCTTTTGTTATTGGTAGTCTAGGAACAATTTCAAAGAATTTGGATGCTGTACCTGAGATCTTAGGCATAGCAGGTACATTAAAGAGTGCACAAATGGCTGTGGTGCTTGGAATGGATCTTTTGCTGACAAAAGTGTTGTACTTTTGAGCTGCGGGCAGAAGCTGAGGCATAATTACATGCAAACCTGACTGTAAAAGGTGTTGGAGAACAACAACAACAATAATAATAATAATTTCAAATTTTGGCACAAGGCCAAGAAATTTATAGGGAGGTGGGGATTGGTTGATTTCTTCAAATCCAGGGCATTTATTTTATTTATTTTATCAGCCCTACAAAGCTGAAAGGCAAAAGTTGATCTTGGCAACATTTGAACACAGAGTGTACAAAGCAAGAATAAATGTTGCTAAGTATTTGCTCTGGTGTATAAATAATTCTGCCAGACTGCTGTCTTAATAACAACAATGATATTAAGAATTAGCACCATCATCATCATTATTATTATTCAACATGAATAAGATTGATCTTATTCCTGATAGAATTTATATGATAGCAGGTTACTACCTGTTATTGTTAGATATCCACATTTCAATAAGCCTTTAAGTGCTGAAAACCCTTCTGAAGATCTTTCCTGTTCTCAATAGGCAAGTCTCCTGTAGAAGCTCTTCAGGACATTCCATTCCAATTTCCTTTAACTATTTACCTTTGTCATTACTCGTAGTCCCTCATGCACCTCTTATCACCTTTATAGATTTCATGTTCTAAATCCTTTCAAATTTTAAGGATTGTATTCTTCCCATCTTCGTTCTTCACAGTCCTGGATCAATCAGTAAGCAAATTCACTTTCCCTTGTCTATTATTGTTATATCTCGCTTGTTATTTTTTATCTTCTTATCTGTTTGAATTGAAAAATCCCACAAAATCTTACATTTTTCTAACTCAAAGACTCTTTTTACCAGATGATTAAATCATGTACTTCCAGTTTCAAACCTCAATTTCTGACAAAACTTCCAATGCAAAACTTTCACAACTTGATCATGATTCCATTTCATATATTCTCCCTAGGACAACTTGGGGAATTCTGCAACAATGTCTGCCATTGTTTCAGCCCCAATTCCACTTACTCTTCATTTTACTAACACCTTCTCCCATACACATATTTTCTCAAATTGTTTCTTTGCAACAACTAATTTTGAGCTCTCTGTTTCTTTTTTCAATTGCTCCCTTTTCAACCAAGCCCAGGAGTTTTTTTCCTGTACATCCTTAGTGATTTTCCAAAACTGACCATGCAAAGGTTACTCATCAACCTACTTTACATGTTCTTTGAATTAATTTCATTCTTATTCTTATTCTTTTCCCCTTTTCCATACTTGATCACCTGTCCTGCATTAACTTTTTTTAGTAAGTTCTCTGTGCTCCAAATAATTTAGTAAGCTGTTTCATTCCATCTGCACACACTCTTCCACACCATTTAAACCACCTCTACCCTAGTATCTCTTCAAGTACAACCAATTAATATCAGCTTTCATTATGATAAGCTCCATACATAATCAACAACTTCCTAATTTTTCTGTGAAGCTTTTTTGCCATCACTTTTTGTCCAATACACAGTTCCAGCTTCATATCTGATACCTGATACTACTCTTGAATTTATTGTTTCAGTAATATTTTTTGAGTTCAACCTTGGCTGTAATATTTTCTCTCACTTTCCTTCTATACTCTCTACTTCATCTCTTCATGTTTTATCTCAACTGCCTTCAATATTCCAAAATACTTTTACTACTGTCCCTTTTCAACCACTTTCATTGTTTGCCAATTTAGCATTTCAATTCCCTGCCTTCCTTCAAGTCTTCCTCATTTCATTATCAATATAGCACACTTTTCAGTCCCAAATTCCATAACTACATCATTTGAGAAAATGTGAACGGTATGTACAAGACTTTCTAGCTGCTTCTCATTTTTCACATAAAGCTTTATAACCATCCATAAAAAGGAGATGATTTATCTGATCATACCCTTTTCCCAAATCGTAAGCTATTTTGACTTTCCGTAATATCAAATTGAGCTGTATCATGGCCAATACAAATAGTAATGGGGAAATGATTATTATTATTATCACTCATACTTGAATGCTATTATATTTATCAACTCTGAAATAATGAAAGGTAAAGTTAACATTTGGGATTTGAACTCAGAGCATACAAAAACCAGAAAAATTACCATAAAGCTTTTGTTCCAAGTTCTAACACTTCTATCATTTAGCAGTAGGAAGATTACTGGATGTAAATACAAACCTCACATCAAAAACCTTCCTGCCATTACTGGCAGCATACACACAGAAACAGAATCATAGACAGTATGAAATATTCACTATGGGATTATAAATGAAAATATTCTAACATGTTAAAATTAAGTTAGTATTAATATGATTAACGTAATAAACATCAAAAATTTAATTAGAAGTAATTACGTGGTGAAGAAAAGACAATATATCAATGACTACTATTTTATCAGTTAATCATTAATTGCATAAAACAGCATGTATGGATAATTGTAAATATGTCTTGAGATAAATTTAATGTTGTGTTAGCCAATTTTGAGAGACTTCAAATAAATGTAGGAGTGCAGGCATAGCTGTGTAGATTAAAAGTTCTCTTCAGAACCATGTGGTCTTGGGTTCAATCCTCACTGTGTCTTGAGAGAATGTCTTCTACTATAACACTTCATTTGCTGGCAGAAACATTAGCATGTTGGGTGAATTGCTTAGCGGTATTTCGTCTGCAGCTATGTTCTAAGTTCAAATTCCACTGAGGTCAACTTAGCCTTTCATCCTTTTGGGGTTAATTAAATATGTATCAGTTATACACAGGGGTCGATGTAATTGACTTAATTCCTTGTTTGTCCCCTCTATGTTTAACCCCCTGTGGGCAATAAAGAAATAAATGCTTTTGTCTGAAATATTTTGACTAAACTGTGTGGAAACTATTCTGTGTGTGTCTATGTGTGTGTGTGTACGGTGATTTGAGACAATCCAGTACTTTCCTGTCCTTGAAAAAGTATCTTCATTTCACATTGCTTCACTTTACTTTGATAAAACGTGTACCAACTTAATGCTTATGTAGTCTCTGTCTCTCATCTGACACACCCTAGCTGTTCTGCTGGTCAAGGATGGGAGAGCTGAGTGAGTGTCTAATTGATATCTGAAACAAATAGTACATGGTAACTAAATCATTATTGCTTGCAAGTGATGGCTATGGTTTTGATGTATTTGGTGTGTATATGTCCATGTGCATACATGTGTGATTATGCATGTGTTATGTAGACATTTCACAAAAATGCTGTCTGCATTTATGTCCTTTGCAACAAATAGAGTTCACATTAAAACAAGTGAGCATTTAGAACCCTTCATGGTGGTGCTCCACCATAACTGTAGCTCTCCCATTTTCTGTCAACAGAAAAGATAGCAAGATATTTATTTACATTTGTCTGGTGTCTTACAACATTGGTTTCGAATTTTGACACAAGGCCAGCAATTTTGGGAAAAAGAAAAAGTCAGTTACATTGACCCCAGTGGTCAGCTGGACTAACAAAAGATATTGAGTTTCCCTTAATATATATTTTGATATTCTGAGTAAAGTAAGGGGTGAGCTGGCAGAATCATTAGCACTCTGGGCAAAATACTTAACTGCATTTCATCCATTCTTACATTCTGAGTTCAAATTCTATTGAGGTTGACTTTGCTTTTCACCCTTTTACAGTTAATAAACTAAGAACCAGTTGTGCACTGGCATTGATGTAATCAATTTATGTCTCCCCTAAGCTTACTGGCCTTGTGCCAAAATTAGAGACCAATATTCTAAGTAAAGAACAAAATTCTAAACAGATCAGTAATATTTATCCCCCCTCACCAAAATATACACTTCATTGTACTTGCTGAAGTTGTAATTAAATAATCCTTAATTAGATATACAATATTGAATCCATGTAGATGTAGAAAATAAGCATATTTTAAAAATTTAATAACTAAGATTAATGATAACCATTACTGAGAATAACAATAGTTAATTTACGTATTCAATATAGAGAAGCATCAAAGATCTAAAATTGTTTTTCTCTGTCTCTTCTACCACTACATAATGGCCTCTACTTTGCTTTGCTGTATGCATTATATCTGCATCCCATAAACTCTCCAGAAACTTGTGTTTTTTCTCATTGACATCTCTATTCTGTCTCACAACCCACCATCTTGCACTAAATGCATTTTTTTCTTTATCCTCCTTCACCAAATACCACCCACTGAAGTTTCTTCCTAGCTCCAATTTTTCTTGCAATTTGCTGATATTGTCATTAAACAACTTCAAATGCATATAAGGTGCATTGGTCTCACTTGTCTGGAAGGGTTTAGAATGTTCATAGGCTCTGCTTCTCTTAAGAATTAAATTAGCACATTTTTACTTTACATTTGAGTTTTGTTTAGACTTTATAAATGTATCACATGTTCTCTTAAAGAAGTTTGTAAGCAGATGCAGGTGTGGATGTGAGGGAAGATGCTTGCTTCCCAATTTCACAGTTCTGGGTTCAGTCCCACTGCATAGCACCTTGGGCAAGTATCTTCTGCTATAGCCTTGGGCTGACAAAGCCATGTGAGCGGATTTGGTAGAGAGAAACTGAAACAAGCCTGTTGTGTATGTATGTATATATATATATATATGCAAAGGGGTACCCAAACGAAAATGAAATTTTGCAATATTATTTTATTCACTTAGTTTTACATGTTTACACTTTTATCACCTTCAAACTATTCTCCATTTGAAGCAACGCATTCATTCAAACACATTTTCCACTGTTCGAAGTGGTGCTGGAACTCTTGCAAAGTGATACCTTTTAACGTCCCCATTGTTTTTTCTTCTTCACCTCTTCCACATCTGCAAATTCTGTAGCACCAGCTTTCATTACCAGTGATGACCTTCAAAAGAAAGTCCAGATCAATTTCCAACTGTTCTTCCAGTTCATGACACACATTCATTCCTGACTGCTTTTGATCTTCTGTGAGCAAGTGAGGCACAAGCTTTGCTGTAACTCTTTTCATTTGCAATTCCTCGCTCAAAATTCATTGACAGGAGTTCCAGAACACTCCATGTCAATTGTTTAGTACTGGTCTGCCAAGATCATTTCATGAATTTTCATGATGTTTTCATTCATTCAGGAGGTCGACGGATGCCCTGAATGAGGTTGATCTTCAAGTGACAAATGACCATTCCTAAAGCATGAAAACCACTCATAAACATGTGTTTTGCTCATGGCAGTGTCCTTGTAAGCTGTTAGAAGCATGACAATTGTTTCAGCCACCATTTTTCTCAGCAGGAAACAGAATTTCACAGAAACACACTGTTCCTTCATTTCAGCAAAAATTGATGAACAGGGGAGAAGTACTGCAAAGCAAAGATACATCATGTGGCAGTAGGACTACACTCGATGACACCAGTCAGCATACTGATGCTTGAAGGTCACATCAAATGGCTTCTAGTGGCAGAAGCATGAACTACAACAGGCTTGTCCCACAGAGAATGTTTCTGATTACTTTTGAGTACCCTCTTGTGTGTGTGTTTGTGTCTGTATTTGTCCCCACCACTGCTTGATAACCAGTGTTGGTACGTTTATGACCCCATATCTTAGTTCAGTAAAAGAGATTGATAGAATAAGTACCAGGCTTAAAATAAATAAGTACTGAGGTTGATTCATTTGACTAAAAGTTCTTCACGGTTGTGCTCTAGCATGGTTGTAGTCAAATGATTGAAACAAGGAAAAGATAAAAGATATATGCTAACTGTGGTGTTGTGCTCCTAGTGAAGAATAAAATTGAATTATACATTACACAGTTCATGATATTATCCAAATTTTAATGTTAGGATTTAGGTGTTTATAGTAACAGTAAACCTCAATTTTAGTGTAATAGTGTTAATAAATTCAAGTTTTAGTGTTGTTGTGTCAATCTGTTTTAGTGTCATAGTAAATGCTTTGCAGTATTTCGTCTGCCGTTACGTTGTGAGTTCAAATTCCGCCGAGGTCGACTTTGCCTTTCATCCTTTCGGGGTCGATAAATTAAGCACCAGTTACGCACTGGGGTCGATGTAATCGACTTAATACCTATGTCTGTCTTTGTTTGTCCCCTCTATGTTTAGCCCCTTGTGGGTAATAAAGAAATAAGTATCAGTAAGCATCAGTTTTTGTGGCATAGTGTCAGTAAATCCCAGTTTTAGAATTATAGGGTTAGTAAAGCTCAGTTTTAGTATCATAATATCAGTAAGCATTAGTAGTAGTATGAGTAAGACTTAATTTTAAGATTATGGTGTCAGTAAGCCACAGTTTTGGTGTTATAGTGTCAATAAATCTCAGTTTTAGTGTTACAATGCCAATAAACTACAATTTAGGGTTATAGTGCTCTTACTGTAAATCATTGCTACATAATTTTTCCATTTAACTTTTCTGTAGCATAACTGACAGACAATACGTGATCAGCAATTGAAATATTTCAATTTTCAATTCTCCTGTCAAAATATATAATTTCAATGTATATCAGATAAGTCTCCCAATAATCAACACTTTGGTTTGATGAGGTGGTGTAATACAAAGTGTAATGCAACTTGTAATAATGATTTCAAATTTTTGGCACAAGGATGACAATTTCAACGGAAAGGTACGTGATTACATCAATCCTAGTAATCAACTGGTACTTAATTTATTGATCCTGAAATGATGAAAGGCAAAGTCGACCTCAGTGAAATTTGAACTCAGAATGTAAAGATGGATGGAATGTCACTAAGCATTTTGTCAAGTGTGCTAACGATTCTGCCAGCTCACCACCTTCAAATAATAATAATAATAGTTTTAAATTTTGCCACAAGGGCAGCAACTTTGGGAGAGGGGATCAGTTGATTACATCAACCCAAGTGTTCTACTGGTACTTATTTTATCACCCTCAAAAGGATGAAAGGTAAAGTTGAACTCAGAACATAAAAGACTGATGAAATTCCACTAAGCATTTTGCCCAGTGTGCTAATGATTCTGCCAGCTTGCTGCTTTGAAATTATAATAATAATGAAATGAAGAAATGTTGTGTTGAATAGTCTGGATGTTTGGTTTTGTTTGTCCAACATTGGAAGGTTCTGAAGAATGTGAACAAGAGAGTGAGAAGTGTTCATCACTTCAACCAGTGGGAAAAAAACCCAGTGATGTATTTTTTAATGCTTTTGTCAGAAGAATATAGGAGGCAGCCTTGACCTTTATTTAGGACCTCTGGGACTGGTGGTATGGAAGGAAAGGAGGGAGGAAGGAAGGAAGGAAGGAAGGAAGTTATCCTTAGACTGGAGTCTTGATCCAAATATTTGCAACAAAATTAAGTAAACCAGACTGTCCAAGAACCAAAACTGCATCACAAACCTGGATTTCAGACAACTTTCTATTATTATACTGTACATGTTCAATGTCTTGAATGTACAACAATTTGATTTGAACTCAAGACCTATGAACTAACAATCCAATGCTTAACTATAGACATGCTGTTTCTTCACTCTACCTCTTCTATAGTGGCCTCTGCTCTTCACAACCAACTTATGTCATCTCCACTCATTCATTCCAAAGTTCTTTCTTCATGTACACTCTAGGCCTCACAATGATCACCTTCTACTCAATCCTTCGTCTCCACCCCTATGATCCAGTGCAAAAAGTGACCAAGTCCAACATTGAGCACCCAGAGATGAAGGGTTACTTGTTTCTCTGGTGGTACCACTAAAATGATGGGAAATATCAGTTTCAAATTTTGGCACCAGCCCAGTAATTTTAGAGGAGGTGGGTAAGTTGATTACATCAACCCCAGTGCTCAACTGGTATGTGTTTCAACAACGCTGAAAGAGAGAAAAGGCAAAGTTGACTTTGGTGGAATTTGAACTTAAAACATAAAGACACACAAAATGCTGCTATGCATTTTGTCCAATATGTCAATAATTTGGTCAGTTTGTCACCCCAGTGACAGGAAATATCAACACCACTTTTAAGAATATTGGATTGGTAATTTCTAGTGAACATGTACTGATGTTCAGCTGCTATAGTGGAGCCCTCTTTTTCTGATTTAAGCCTCAGTAAAGATAGCTACTGATGAGTCATGACTCATATATACCACCATCAGAATTGCTGTCTCTCATAAAGTATTTACTATGTAATGCCTTACTTTTCCACTTATAATGCATCTCTGAAATTCCATTTGATTAGACTTGTGCTTTTATTTGCTTTGCGTTTGCACTGTATTCTTCAGTTTCTATATATGCTTTAATCTCAGTGATCTTTAATTCCTTTATCTATTTGTTTACTTCTTTTGATACTGAGTTTAATTTTTTGGTACTGAATACTTGAGCTTGCAAACAATTCAAGTATCCAGTTTTGCTCCTGAGATAGGTGTCTAACCCTTTGGTTGCTGTCTTCAAAGACAGTTATCACTGCATCAGTTCTTGTTTTCCTTCCTTTCATAGAACGTATAGTCTGTCTACATCTGCCTTTGGTGCATTGTGAGAAATCTGAATATTTGTATATCTACTTATATCATTTATGAACAATTTTATATTAAAGCATAACCAGGGTATTAATGGCATGAATTTTATTTTTCACATTAAGTTTGCTTTGTAGGCTATCTCTCACAGTATGGTAGCAGTTGTGGGTACTGGATGCTATCCCCTCACACACATGAATATTTTTTGTAGTTTTCTTCAGGATCTAATTTCTTTATTGTGGTAGTCTCCTCTTACTGAATGATTTCAAAACTTTTCCTTTAAAGAATGTAACTTCAGCACATTTATTAAAGCCAACTGACATTTCAATATTGCCCCTAACTTGTTTTACTATACTTAAAAGCCGCTCCAGTTGTTGATCTCCTTTTGCAAAAGGCTTTACAACATCCATGCAAAAGAGGTGATTGATTGATAATCTCTATCCATGTCTTGTGTTATTTAACAGCTCGCTTAGGGGACTGAGAGTTTTGCAACAAAGAACTAGTGATAGAGAATCACATTGAAAAATACCACAGTTTATACCAATCTTCCCAGCATTCAACATTCATCATCATCATCATCATCATCATCATTTTTGAAGTGTACACATATGTTTATTTCACTCCAAAGCTAGACCATTTATAGCATCACTAAATGAAATATTCTTTGGCATACTTGCTAAAAAGGATTATAATACTCTGAGGAATACCCCATCTTTGATATTTAGGATTAGACAATTAGAAGGTGGGTTGTTTTTACAGACTTTTCTTATTCATTTACTCACACAGCATTTTCATTTTCAAAATGGCCACCAAGCAAAAATATGATACATGACAAAACATTACAGCAGATAATATGGAAAAACACATGAAGCTAAATACACAATTTGAAGAATAAAAATGAAATGAACTTTTGAATTAACAGTTAAGAGATAAAATATTCCAAACAGTCAAACTGTTATCTTTAATGATTGTGATTGTAACAACACCAGCAATAGTGGCATTTGCACTTTAAATTTCTTATATACTCTTTTACTTGTTTCAGTCATTTGACTGTGGCCACCATGCTGGAGCACCGCCTTTAGTCAACCAAATCAACCCCAGGACTTATTCTTTGTAAGCCTAGTACTTATTCTATCAGTCTCTTTTGCCAAACCGCTAAGTTACGGGGATGTAAACACACCAGCATTGGTTGTCAAGCGATGTTGCGGGGACAAACACAGACACACAAACATATACAAAACATACATACACATACATACATATATACAACGGGCTTCTTTCAGTTTCCATCCACCAAATCCACTCACAAGGCTTTGGTCGGCCTGAGGCTTTAGTAGAAGGTGCCATGCAGTGGGACTGAACCCGGATCCATGTGGTTCGTAAGCAAGCTACTTACCACACAGCCACTCCTGTGCCTATATAACAGTTGTTTTAACATGTTATTCAACAAACAGATTCTTTAGAGTTCACATGGTTCTGAGAGAAACAAAAATGTAGTCAAAAATCATTTTCTGACTAAATAATGTTTCTTTGCCATGTTAATGTAAGACAGACAGTGAAAAAAAAATTATATATCAATGCTTTAGAAAAAAGTTTCACAGTATTAAATCTACCCTCATGACAGGAATTCCTACAAGTTCTCCAGAACATCTCAAAAGAAATACTTTTCAACTGTAAAATGGGAAAAGTTATGACACTATCTGCTACATATTCAAAACCAAGACTCAGCCAAAATATAGGCTGAAATTATTAGACACACCTCTGCCAATATGTTTATGCCCCTCTCCAGAGAGAAAAGAAATACAAGGGTGGTGATATGAGACATTGGAAACATGTAGATCCATAGCTAGCCATCACTTTTGTGTTGAAGCATGGTGAGTGGCTAAAGCAGGACTGAAAAGGGGCAACATGTAGTCAGGGGGTGTCAAAATGGATTTACAGATTCTAATGATTCTTGTGCCTAGTTGGGGGTGCTAAAACAAAGAGCATGAAGGTCATGATACAGAGCAGAAAGCCTAGTTGTTAAATTTGTTGTAGTAAAAACAACTTCAGAGCTTTATGCCCAAGAAGGATTAGACAAGAAGATGAGAGCAGCATTAATTGCTACAAACCCCCTTTTCTAGCATACCAGCAGTTCAAACTCTCAGAATGACGGGAAGAATCGTTTTTTATCAGTCCTAGAAACAAACCCACAAACACCCTGTACTCTAACAGTAGAAATTAAAAGGATCATTCTATTGTCAAGCAACAAGGAAGAAAGAATGGTTACTGAGGTAAGCATTAAATCATCAAAGAAACACAAAATGGAAAGGATGAAATGTCTTGAAAATCAAAAATCAACCTAGAATAACTAAAACTATTGAGAGGGAACAACTCACACAAAACAACAATGATGCCTCACATCAAAAAAATAACAAAGAAAATGAAGAAGACAAGAAGCTGAAATTCCCTGTCCTTAGAAAATCAAGCAAACAACTTATAGATGAAATCACACACCTGTGGTGCCACAGATTTTCTGATGGGGTAAAAGCAGCAAATGCAGTTAAGTTTAGAATACAGACAGCAAGAAAAAGATAGAATGTTGCAAAAATAAAATTAAGGCACAATAATGAACTACGGCAATCTTACCCTGCAGATGTTGGTATTTTTCAACCCCAACCAATGAAAAGAAGTGTTAACTAGTGCTTTTAGGTGCACAAGACAATAATATGAATGATGGCAAGCTGGCAGAAATGTTGGGTCTGCAACTCTAACTTTACTAATAGTATTTCATTTTAATTTTTGTTATGTACATTTTGTTTAAATTATTGTTTTACACATTTTTTTAGTGTAGGCACAGGTGTGATTGTGTGGAGGTGTTGCTGTGTGGTAAGTAGCTTGCTTCCCAACTTCACAGTTCCAGGTTCAATTCCACTGTGTGGCACCTTGAGCAAGTGCTTTCTACTATAGCCTCAGGCTGACCAAAGCCTTGTGAGTGGATTTGGTAGGTGGAAACTGAAAGAAGCCTGTCATGTATGCATGTATTTATATATATATATGTGTGTGTGTGTGTGTGTGTGTGTGTGGTGTGTGTGTGTGTGTGTGAGTGTATGTATGTATGTGTGTGTATATGTGTGTCTTTGTGTCTGTGTTTGTACCCTCCACCATCGCTTGACAACTGATGTTGGTGTGTTTATGTCCCCAAAACTTAGCAGTTTGGCAAATATACCAATAGAACAAGTCCTAAGCTTACAAAGGATAAGTCCTGGGGTTAATTTCTTTGACTAAAACCCTTTAAGATGGTGCTCCAGCATGGCTACAGTCAAATGACTGAAACATGTAAAAGAATTATGTATAATATTTCTGCCTTAAAACGTTTGTTATTGTAATTTCAGAGTTTTGTTGTCTATAACATTATGTTGCTATAATCTATATATGTAACACTTTAACCAGGGAATAAAACTGAAGTCATGACCTGTTGCACACACAATATTTATATTGTTTGTTAGAAAACTGACAGATAAACTATGAGATGAAATTGAAAACATAAATCTATTATAGATACATTTAGCTGTCTTCAGTATAATTCCTCTGTTCTATCAGCCACTACTCCCTTTCTCTCAGTTCACCCCTCTATTGATATATATCACTCTCTTTCATTTACCATCTCATTATTCATCACTCATACCCTCTTTTACTAGCTAGCTTCAACCTACAACTTCCTCTTCCCCAGGTAAATCATAGCCATCATATACTCTTACTATAATAGAGAGACAGAATAATTGCAGAGGATTGTGGAAGAGAGAGCAGAAGATGGGTTGGGGATAAATATCATATCACTCTCACATTTGTCCTTCCTTCCACAGTTATCTCATCTCTCTGAATCCCCCCTCCCACATCTTACATTTGTATCTTCCTCCCTTCCCTGTTTCATTTTTGCAGTTACCCTTTAACCTATCCACTCTGTCACTTGTTTGTCTCAAGGATAGACAACTACAGTGTGGTAAGAACTCATTATGTCGTTATTCAGAGTACAAAGTAGTCTCATTAGTTTTGGTGCCATGATAAAACACACCCAGTTCGTTCTGTAAAGTGATTGCCAACTGAGCAGAATCAGCATATGGTTGCAAGAACCCTTTAGTCTTGCCTTGCTGAGGACATGACACCCTCTCAAATACCAAAATCAAATGCACAGTACATACTGTAAAGTGGTTCATATCAGAAAAAGCACCCAAATGTAGAAACCATGCAAAAAATAAAATCTATGAGTGTAACATAGTTTAATGTTGCCTCTAGGAGGAAAGGAGATCTAAATAAGACTGTTGCAATCTTGGAAAGTGGATATAAAATTATTATGATGATGAAAATGATGATAATGACAATGACGCAACATTTATATTTCATTATACATATGATAATAGACTAATAAAAATATATTTCAAATTGAATATGACATATATTTTATTAATATATTTGTTTTAGAAAATAGAGATGTAGTGAAGTGCATTAAGATTTATTTAAAATTTTGCTAGTATAGGTATTCTGTTGCAACATAATATGTCTAATTTTGTTTCAGAGTTAACAGCTCTCGAGTAAGAAAAAGTGACAAGTGTATGCTAAAGAATATAGTTTTCGAGGATGATCACTCCTAAAACTGCAGTTTTACTAAAGCTGATGTGAACTTTACACTATCTCAAAAATCAAATGTTTCATAGTTCTGTAAAAATCTGCAGCAACCTTTAACATAATTTTTCCAGCAATTTTCAAAATAAGTGGAATTTCCATGAGAGTAACAATTATTTCATGTCTATAGCAAATCTTTCCATTATTCCCCAAACAAACCAAACAAGAGTTCAAAAATCTGGGACTGAAACTAAAAAACTGTTGAAATACTGTTAATAGTATTAGCATAGTTTATGGAAAATTTCTGACAAGAGTTGAGATAAAAAAAAAACAAACTTGTGATATAAAATTAGGGTTTTATGAAATTAGCTTAACAAGTGGATTGAGAAATAAATAGCCTGATCAATGACCTTGATCAATATATCTTTCTTATATATATTTGGCAAGAGTTTTTGTATGTTGTAAACAATACAGTTTTGTTTTGGACGGGTCATTTCTGTCAATAATTATACACACACATACACACTTGTACACATGCTCATACACTCATATGCATATATACGAATAAACACACAAATATTCATGTTCAGATATACATATTGATTGTTACTGTTCACTTCTGTATTCTTTGAAAGTCCTTTGTCAGGGGATGGCGCCACAACAAAGAATGGACGAAATAGATAGAAAGGGAAAAAAAATAAACTAAATATATAAATAAATGAAAAATATATAAATAAAAGATATAAGGACTGACCAATTAAAAAGTGAAACAGATGTGGTAGAGAAAGAGGAGAAAAGGAGGAGGGAGGGAGAGGGTGAAAGAGAAAGAGGATAAAGGTCAAAAGAACAAAATTATTTTGAAGGAATAAAGAAGTCAATAGTAATGATTTTTAATGTCCAATGCTCGACCAATTCTGTCCTATTGTGACAAAGTGAATCAACAATTTCCAATATAGGCACACAGTCACATATTTTCAGGGTACAGAGCAGAATTAATTATAATTTAGCCTATATCTGACAGGTACCTTTATTTTATCCACCCTGGATGGATGACAAGAATAATTGACCTCAGCAGGATTTGAACTCAGATGTTATTAAATACCACAATATATTTTCTTTCATACTCTTCCGCTGCTGCTTCTACTCCACTCACCACTACTACTACTGCTGCTACTATTACTAAGAAGAAGAAGAAGACTATTTGATTTGCTTGAAACTTATTTAAAATCAAAGATATTTGATATAATCTTAATCCTCAGAATTTGATCTTCTTTTCCTACTATGCATCATTGTTAATCATAAATAACACCGACAGTAAAACCTGTTGTTAATTGAGAAAATCTGGGTGAGACTTGGAACAACTTGTACATATCAAAGCATCAACAACAAGATTAATAATAATAATTATGATAATGATAATAATAATTATAATAATAAAGGTTGGATAACAGAGGAGCTTTTGACATGGTACCATACATTTGGATAATTAAAACAATAAGCATTCTTTGGAGTGACAGAAAATATGAAGAAACTGGTCAATGAAAGTATGAAACATTGGAATATTGAATTGATTGGAGGAAAACAGACTTGGCAGAGTGAGCATTGGATGTGGTATATTTCAAGGTGATAGCTTATCACCATTACTATTTGTAATGGCAATGATACCACTCAGTTTGATATTATGGAAAGTTTAAATAGCTTATGATTTGAGAAAATAGTATGGTCAGATAAATCATCTCCTGTTTATGGATGATATAAGGCTTTAAACAAAAAGTGAGAAGCAGCTTCAAAGTTTTGTGCGTTTTGTTTGCATTTTCTCAAATGATGTAGGTATGGAATTTGGGACTGAAATATTGATAATGGAATGGGCAAGGTTTGAAGGAAGCTATGGAATTGAAATGCTAGATACACAAACAATGAAAGCAGTTGAAAAAGAACTGTGGTACAAGTATTTGGGAATACTGAAGACAGATGAAATAAAACATGGAAAGATGAAGCAAATTGCAAGTAGAGAGTATAGAAGGAAAATGAGAAAAAATATTACAGCCAAGGTTGAAATAAAAAAAATGTTACTGAAGCATTAGATTCATGAGCAATATCAGTTATCAGATATGAAGCTGGAACTGTGGATTGAACAAAAAGTGACATACAGAAGCTTGACAGAAAAATTAGAAAGTTGTTGATTATGTATGGAGCTCACTACTTGAAAGCTGATATTAACTGGTCATATTTGAAGAGGCTTAAATGGTGTGGAAGAGTATGTGCAGATGGAATGCAACAGCTTACTAGATTATTTGGAGACCAGCCCAGAGAAATTAGTAAAGGCAGTGAATACAGGACAGGTGATCAAGTATGAAATTGTTAGAGAACATGCAAATCAGATCGATGAGGAACCTTTGCATGGTCAGTTTTGGAAAATCACTAAGGATGTATGTGAAACAAATCCCTTGGCTTGTTTGAAAAAGAGGTAATTGCAAAAAGAAACAGGAGAGCCTTATTATAGTAGCTCAAGATCAGTCAATTCAAAGAAAGAACCTGAGAAAATATGTGTATGGGCAGAAGGTGTCAGCAAAATGTTATATTTGGGATGAAAAAATGACACACATTGTTGCAGAATGTCCCAAATTGGCTCAAGGAGAATATAAGAAATGGAAGCATGATCAAGTTGTGAAAGTTTTGTGCTGATGTACTTGGCATAATCATTGGGTAGGAAGAGTCAGATAAAAGCAAAATTTTATGGGATTTTCCACTTCAAATGGATAAAAGGATAGAAAAGAATAATAAGCTATAACTATAATAGACAAGGAAAAGCAAATTTGCTTACTGATTGAGTCATCATGTCCATTTGATTCCAGGATTGCGAAGAAAGGTGAAAAATTAGAAAAAAAATCACTCAAAATTTGAGATTGTGAAATTTGAAATATGAAAACTAGAATTTGTGCCTGTAATAATTGGTGCATTAAGGACTGTGAGTAACGACATAGAAAAATGGTTGAAGGAGATTGGAATGGAATGTTCTGTAGAGCTTCTATAGAAGGTTTGCCTCTTAGCAACAGAAAAGATTATCAGAAGGATATTAAGCACTTGAATGATTATTGAAAGCTTGTGGGTATACCCTTTTACTCTTTTACTTGTTTCAGTCATTTGACTGTGGCCATGCTGGAGCACCGCCTTTAGTAGAGCAAATCGACCCCAGGACTTATTCTTTGGAAGCCTAGTACTTATTCTATCGGTCTCTTTTGCTGAACCGCTAAGTTACGGGGATGTAAACACACCAGCATCGGTTATTAACCGATGTTGCAGGGACAAACTCAGACACACAAACATATACACACACACACATATATATATATATATATATATATATATATATATATATATGTATATATACATATATACGACGGGCTTCTTTCAGTTTCCATTTCACAAGGCTTTGGTCAGCTCAAGGCTATAGTAGAAGACACTTGCCCAAGGTGCCATGCAGTGAGACTGAACCCGGAACCATTTGGTTGGAAAGCAAGCTACTTTATTTTATTAAATTTGCCATAAAGGCAATACACAGAGGGGACACTACAACACATGTGGGGACATATAACAATTAAAAATAAAATATGATATAATGAATGAACATGAAAATGCACATGAAGAACAAATTAAAATATGATAATATGAATGATATCTGAAAACGATATTATGAAGAGTGTGCTACTCACCCCACACTGAGTAACACAACTCGCTGTCTTTGGGTCCTGAGTCCTTTTTCTCTTTTCGTCCAATCCTTTTTCCCTTTTCACTGTCACTTAATGATAACATTCTCTCCGTCATGCATTCATAACCTTTTTCTCGGGAGGGGGGGTCTTCTAAATTTTGTGGTGTCTGTTCTCTCTTTTTCTTTTTTTCTTGAGGGGAAATAGGGTGGGTGGGTTTGGTGTCTGTATGGGGAGGGTTGGTTTGAGTGGTCTTCGGTGGGATGGGGTTGGACTGGGGTGCCACATCATACTCAGTGTCTTTTCTTTTTTTCCTCTTTCTCCTGTTGCGCTCTTCAATTTTCCATTCTTCCTCTTTTTTATCGTTTCCTTTGTCTATTTTGTCTTTCTCTCTTTTCTCTTCTGTCTCCGCAACTATATCCTCAGCCATAGTCCTTTGTAGAGGGCAGTATGCTCTAATGTGGCCCTTTTGGCCACATTTAAAACAACGTGGTACTCTGCCCTCTACCCACACCCTCAGCATGATTTCCCCCAGCGTCACAGTCTCTGCCAAGTTCTCAAGTTGTCCCTCCTCCATCTGAATAATTAACTCGAGTGTCCTTCCTTTTGATCCTCCTTCTTCAGTTTCTGTGGCTTGGAGGACAGCCACCTTCTGTTCGCTTCCAACAAGGACAGCTGCCGCTACCCAAGCCACATTTATATCAGGCGGAATTCCTTCTACCCTTATCTTGGAAGTCCTTCTTCCAAGATACGTGGGTAGAAGGACCATTTCTTTCATCTTTATCGTTCTACCCGCCAGCCTCCTTGCTTCCTCCTCTGTTCTAAACTGGACTACCATTGTCCCATATTGGCATCCTCTTGACATGTATATTACTCTGTTGGATTCCTCCTTTACTGCCTTTTCTACTTTCTCTATTTCTATTAGGTCGACCTTCTTACTCTTTATCGAGTAAACTTTGTATATGACCGTTCTTCTTTTTATGCCATCCATTATTCTTTGTGGGGGTGACAACGTCACGTTGCCACCCACTTTCTGCACCATTTTTCCATGCTCCTTCATTCTTGATAAATCCACCTCTTTTCTCTTCACCTCCACAGCCTCTGTGAAACTCTTCATTTTCTTTAAATATTCATCAATGCCTTCTACTGCTCTCAGCAGCTCCTCCTCTGAAGAAGACAGCTCAGACCCGCTAAGGTCCAAGTACATTACTAACCTCAAAGCAGCAAAAGGAAAAACGTCTGACTCGCACACAACCGACAAACCAATTGCACTCTGGGTAACCGGAAGCAAGCTACTTACCACACAGCCACTCCTACGCCTATGTAGCCACTCCTACACCTATATCTAGCATTATTGTTAGTAACCTGCTACCCACACGAAATCTACCAGGAACAAGGCTATTCCTGAGTCAAGTCAAATAACTACAACAATAATAATAATCCTTTCTACTATAGGCACATGATCTCAAATTTTGGTGGGAGGGAGCCAGTTACTTACATTGTGTAATTGGTACTTATTTCATCGACCTCGAAAGGATGAAAGGCAAAGTTGACCTCAATGGAATTTGAACTCAGAATGTAAAGATGGACAAAATACTGCTAAGCTGCCAGCTCGCCACCTTAGTAATAATAGTAATAACAAGAGCACTCAGAGAGCACAACCCTCTACCAAGGCAACACCAACCTCCTCTTAATGATTAGCCAGAGATGATTTTTAAAATGAGTATATCTGAAATAAACTTGACTGCTCTCACAAACGTGAATGCTAAAAATGAACCCGCCTGCCCTCAAAAATTAAGTAAAAAAACAGGAAAAATACTCCAGAATCCTTGTCCAGGACCAGATCAATCCCAAAATCTAATCAGTTCCTGCCAGCTATGAGACTAAACATCCCTGAAAGTTTCATCTGAATCCATCCAGCAGTTCTTGAAATATCTTGTCCACAGACAAACAAGCAAACAAACACAACTGAAAACAATACCTCTGCCTTCGCTAAGTTGGAGATAATAAATATTTTTACACTCTCAAGGTGACACATTTGGGGAAATGAGTAGAGTCAGTTACAATGAACTCCAATGCATAGCTGATACTTATTTAATTGACCCTGAAAGGATGAAAGCCAAAGATATCATCCAGCTGGATCTGAACTACTAAATACTATAAGATATTTAGCCCAGTGCTCTACCCATTCTGTGTATCAACTATATTAAAGAAAGGAGTAAAAGTAAATGCCGATATAGACAGAAGACTACAGATGCTAGAAGATGGCCAGAGTCAGGCACAGTTAACCTAGTCTTTAACTGATATTAATTTTCCTAACTCTGGTGGGATGAAATGGAAAAGTAAACTCAACTTTGAGATGAAAGCAAAGGTGAAACTGTCTCTTGCTTATTTTGAACTCAGAATGTAGGTGGAGTAAATGAAATACCACAACATTTTGTCTGAAGTTTCATAGTGATGATATAGTAATGATTTCTAACATAGAAATAAATAGAATTAATAAGTCTCAACTCTAGGTCTGTCATTTTATCACATTAAGGTAAATGAACAGCAATGAAAACAACTGCAGCTGCTGCAACAACATCAACACCACCACCACCAATAATAATAGTAATAATAATAATAATAATAATAATAATAATAATAATAATAATTGATGCAGTACCAGGCAGTGGCTCTCATGGCTTCTGATCTTAACTGATTGGAAGTGTCATCATGTACATTGTTTTGTCTTGGTATAAAAGATGGGCTACAGCAAATATTCTGCTCAATACCGCAGATTTGCTTGTCAGTTGTTTGACCTTAACCAGTTGAGCATGTCCCTTAGTGGCTGACAATACGTGCATCTCTGATCACGAGCAGAAGTAGTGGGGGAGCATCATAGCCATGTGTTGAGAGGGATTCTTTGGAGTTTGAATAATTCACCTCTGGAAACATAGGTGTTTCGTTCAACATCCTAAAGCAACCCTTATTCAGGGACCTTTTGAGCAGGATGGGCTACTCGACCTGAAGAAAATTCTAACTGGGCCCCACCTGCAAGGTCATGTGCTGTTTATCTTGATATGAGATCACCATGTCGCGCACATATGGTTGTGATGCATGTGCCTGGTGTACCTTTATCAGACGGGTAGTCATGATGGGTATGCTGGGCTTCGTATATTTTACCCCAGTGTCACTTTGATGGCATGCACTGCTCTCTCACTCAATAATAATAATAATGATAAAATGCCCTGATGCAGTATTGGACAGTGGCTCTAATGGCTTTTGATTTTAACTGATTGGAAGTGTTATCATGTACATTGTTTTGTCTTAGTTTAAAAGGTAGACTACAACAAATATTCTGCTCAATACCACAGATTTGCTTGCTAGTTACTTGACCTTAACCAGTTGAGCATGTCCCTTTGTAGCTGACGATATGTGCATCTCTGATCAAGTGCAGAAGTAGTGGAAGAGCATCATAGCTATGTGTTGAAAAGAATTCTTTGTTGTTTGAAATAATTCACCCCTGGAAATATGGGTGTTTTGTTCATCATCCTTAAGTAAACCATATTCAAGAATCTTTTGAGCAGGATCTTCTACTCAGTCTGAAGAAAATTCTAACTGGACCCCCACCTGCAAGGTCAGGCACTGTTTATCTTGATATAAAATCACCATGTCATGCACATATGGTTGTGATGCATGTGCCTAGTGTACACTTATCAGACGGGTAGTCAAGATGGGAATACTGGGCTTCACATATTTTACCCCAGTGTCACTTTCATAACATGCGCTGCTCTCTCACTCAATAATAATAATATTAATAATGATATAGAGGCACAGGGCCTCATATTGGGTAGGAGGGAACTAGTTGATTACATCAACCTCAGTGCTTCACTGGTACTTAATTTATCTGTCTGGAAAGGATGAGAGGCAAAGTTGACCTCAGCAGAATTTCACCTAAGAATGTAGTGACAGGTGAAATACCGTTAAGCATCTTGCCTGGCGTGCTAATAATTCTACCAGCTTGCCACCTCAATAATAATATTTCTACTATAGGCAATAGGCCTGAAATTTGGTGTGAATGAACTAGTCAATTATATCAACCCAGTGCATAACTGGTACTTATTTCATCAATCCTGAAAGGATGAAAGATAAAGCTGACCCTGGTGGAATTTGAACTCAGAGCATAAAGCTGGAAGAAATGCCACTAAGCATTTCATCTGGCATGCTAATGATTCTACCAGTGTGCAATAATAATATTAATAACCAAAACAACAATAATAATAATCGCTTCTAATATAGACACAAAGCCTGTAATTTTGGGGGAAGGAGCTAGACAATTACATTAACCCAAGTACTTGATTGATACCTATTTTATAGACCTGAAAGAGACGAAAAGCAAACCTGACTTCAGCAGAATTTGAATATAAAGTAACTAAGCATTTTGTTCAGTATGCTAACAATTCTGCCAGCTGGCCTAGTATGGGCCCAAGCCCTGAAACTTTTGCTAGTATTTTGTTCAACATGCCAATGACTCTGCCAAATAATGATAATAATAAAAAGAATTAAAATAATAATAATAATAATAATAATAATAATAATAATAATAATAATAATAATAATGGTAATACTAATTACAACCAATATATGTGTTTAATCATAGTAAAAGAGTGTAGGAAAACAGCAATATTACAAAATGCAGTGAAGAAGGAGAATGGCATGTAATGTTAATTGATGATAACAAGCTGTGTGATGGGGGAACTAGGGATGCTGGTAGTGATGGTAAGGCAATAGTCTCAAGGGAAGGGTGGTAAGGCAAAACTGGTTACACAAGAGTTTAACAAGTGAGATGATATAGTTTGAAGACAGGAAGAAGATAGAATACTATCTAAACTCTCGGTTAAATAGCTCACCCATTATGGGTGGTTTCCTTCATTTAAACATTTTTGTTGGTTATTGTATTATCATCTTAAGTTATTTTATTAGCTCTTTTATTGTTATCTCTTTTACCATATTTTATTGCCATCAGTACACTGGTGCTGGTGCTACATAAAAAAACATCCAGCTGTATAAACCAAACCAAAACAGACTATGGAACCTTGTGTGGCCCCTGGCCTTACCAGTTCCTGTCAAGCCATCAAGCCCATGCCGTCATGGAAAAGAGACATTAAATGTTGTTGTTGTTGTTGATGATGATGATAGTATTTCATAAAAATTTTCTAGAAGTTATTTGTCATTTTATTTTCTACCTCGTATGCATGTGTATGATAGTTTCAATGGTGTTACTGCCATTTCCCCTTTTACTCTAACTCTTTGCCTGAAGGGCCTTTGTTACTTGCTTGATAATTGTTTCAAACAGAAAAATAAACCAAAGCTTTTAATACAGTGTTTTAATATGAGAGGACACAAGAGAAAAACGTGACTTTGCAAAACAAACCTATCTGCAGTAGTATGGAGAAAATATAGCATAGATGTTGTTGATGATGGTAGTGATAATGATAATGATGAGAGGATATGACGATGAAGCGTTGTCACAAGGATGTGTGACAGCAATGATTTCTATAGTTTTAATCACCATTAATTAATATATAACATCAATCATTTGGTTTGCTGTCCAGTGTAATTTCAGTTCCAGATGCATGACCGTTCACTTCTGACCACATAACAGTTTTAAAAAATCACTGTGTTGTTTACTCTGAAATAGTTTCATATGAAAATAGCTGCGGGCTACAACAATTATAAATCATTTTTTGAGACATATTTCTTCCAGAAGCTTCTCTGAGTCTATGTATGATATACTTTTATCTGTCTGTTCCACAGAAAGGAGAAGTGATTATTATCTGATAATGTGGCAAATAATGTTAATTCTTTTTTAGTTATTTATTTTGTTTTCATCTGTCTACAATGATTTTCATTCCGGTCTTGTCTATTAAATTATGTACATCAAACATCTGAGTGAAATTTGTGATGTATTTACAGGTGGAATTGTTTTCAAAAAGAAATTCAGTTACAATTCTTCTCATAAACACTGATTTATCATGAATTAAATGTTAAGATTCTACAGTAGTTGGTATTCAGCATAATAATCCTTTCTACTGGAGACACAAGGCCTTAAATATGTTGGATGAGGACTAGTCAATTACATCGACCCCAGTGTTTCACTGGTACTTAATCTATTGACCCCAAAAGAATGAAAGGCAAAGTCAACCTTGGCAAAGTTTGAATTCAGAATGTAATGGCAGGTGAAATACCACTAAGCACTTTGTCCAGCGTGCTAATGATTCTGCCAGGTCACCACCTTAGTAATAGGCATAATAATGGTTACACATTTGTTTTTGGTTCACTTTGTTCTGTTTTTTACTATCCTGGAGAAAGAGGCTATAGCCATGGCGTTAGCAGGATTTCCAATTTGGTCAAGTTGATGTATGATCATCTAGTTCAGTGGTTCTCATATGGCCCCTGAGGTCCACACACCAAAATAGTAAAATGGGAATCCACAATAGTATTTTAAGGGCCCCTGAAAAACTTTTGCTTTAGTTGTATGTATTGGTGTTTATTGGAAGAAACAGCTGTTTCTTTCTCAAACATTTTACATAGCTTAACCTACACAAGTTAAGTAAAATAGGAATTTTGTAAAAGTTTCTATAAAACTAGTTTTTAAATATCAAACGGCTATGGGGGTCCACCAGAATAAAATAGTAATCAAAGGGATCTATAGACAGAAAATGGTTGAGAACCCTTGATCTAGTTGTTTGATAAACAGGATGATTTACTCAATGGTTTAGCTTATGAAATGGTTGAGGTATGTGTATCCGTAACGTAGTTCTCAAGTAAATGTGTGACAAAACTGGACCTTTGAATAAAGAAGCAGTCCATTCAATGAGCATCTGCCCTCTTTCTGTGTGCCTATATCTCCACCCAAGGTTTGATTCAACCTGAGTTTATTGTAAAGTCACTTTCTTAAGATGTTATAAAGTGGGATTGAACTTAAGACCTGATGGTTGTGAAGTGAACTCCTTAACCACTCGGCCATGCCTTCCTCTATTAGGTATAATGTAATGTGCATCATTAACACAGCAAAATTTATGTCCTAAACACTAGTCTTCTTCTTTAGAACTAGAAGTACTTCAGGCCCTAATAACTAATAACTTTTTACAAATCTCAATTGATATTCACAATACAGTACTGCTCCCTTATCTACTCTGCTCCTTGAGGTTGGCTGGTGTTATCAACCAACTTTTTTTGAAGAGAGATCTCTTTAGTGTTACCAATTCACTGATCTCACCTTCTCTTGTTACCCATATTCCTCTGCCCCATACTAATACACACACACATCTGCCCTATGCTAATACACACACACACATCCATAGAATATTGGTCCTCAGGAATTCCTTCCTGAGGCATGTTTTAATTACAGCCATCAAATTTAAAACTGTTCAAAGGAATAGTAACAGCATCAGTCTTGCAGATTTCAGAGGTCTTGCAAATAAGGTTATAGGCTCATCCAACAGACCAAACTTATAAAAAAAGTAAAAAACATATCTAATACAGACAAAATGGTTATATCTTCTGCTGGAATGGTGTATAAAATAGACAGGATGAAGTTAAGGGTGAGATGGTATGGCCTTGAACACATATGGACTGGCCATAGCTACTATCTATATATGTTAAACAGTAAAATTTTAGATAATATGAAGCAGCATGAAAGATAATCATAACTAGATTAACCATAACTAGGCTCATAACTGGACATGTTGTATTGTTAGTTCATTGGTTGGGATGCACTCTGATCTCTGGTCTTTTGTTTTCTGGATTCAGTTGCTGCTCTCTCTCACTGGGGCAAGAAAATGTAGGCTTTGACATTGGTGGGATGTGTCTTCAGTGTCAAATGGATTGAAGTAATATGTCAGTCACATCAATATACTTGTCTATAAATGCAGAACTAACACAAGGAATGTGATAAACAATGGGACTGTAATGAAAAACATATATATAAGAAACTGTAAATTGATGTTATAAGATATTATAGACACTAATCTCATACAATCTCACTAGCAAGGTTTGAACCACATACCAGACTTTGCAAAAATCTTGTTACACTCATTACGACACTTTCAGCAAAGGGCAAAACGATAGTTTTGATGTGGTTAGACATGTTTTTATTGTTTTAACTTATAATTTTATTGTTTTAGCATATAAATATGTTTAAGTATTAATATTAATCAAAGTGGCTACCCTCGGTGGTGAGCACTCACTCCAGGCAAGACCTGAAGGTCATGCACACGTTGCAGACAAAGTCCTTCTTCATGCTAGCCCAGATGCAGTTGACAGAGGACTTCAGCTCATTGACATTGCTGTGATGTGCACCCATATGCTGTGGTCAAAAGGGTTGTGACTGTGGTGGCCAAAAGTCCTTCAGCCAGAAGTTCATGTTTGACCTCTTTGAAGTCTTTCCTGTTCTTGAACCTCTCCGTGATTCTGTGGATAGTCATCTGGCTGATGTTGAGCTGCTTGGCGATGTCATACTTGTTGTGGCCCACGTGCAGAAGAGCAGAGATCTCAGTTCTTTTTGCTTCCATCTCAATACACCTGCACACAATAGAAAAGATGCATTAGTGACACTTGCAGGAAAATAGAACTTTAGGTATGTTTGATGCCATCTTTTCTGTGACACATGTAAACCTCTCAAAAGACCCAAAACCAAGTGTAACAGGATTTTTGCAAAGCCCAATATATTTAGTACGATGGTGTACCACATTACTAGCTTCATTGAAGAGTGTGTGCTGCTTCTCCTCAAATTAGATTTTGTATTTTTTTTTCTTTGAATCTGGTACATATTCTATCAGACACATTTTGTCAGACTTCTAAGTCACTGGAACAATTTCTGTTTACCAAATTTACTCAGAAGTCCCTGGTCAGCTTGGTGCTATGATAGAAAACCCTTTCCCAATATGTTGTGTAATAAGGCTGAATCTGAAACCATGTGGTTGCGAAATGAACTTGTGGTATGGCCATGCTTCCTACAATACTATAATTATTAGCATATTTCATTGTTCATTTAATACAATCAGGACAGGATGTTGTACCAATGTGCAGCATAGCAAGGTATACTACCTTAGTTCAATGGTTGCTATGAGAAATAATTGCTTATGGTTTAGGCACAAAACCTGCAATTTTGAGAGGTGTGGGTTAGTCAATACCATTAACCCAGTACTTAATTAGAACTTTCATCATCATCATCATCATCTGTTTTCCATACTGACATAAGTTAGGCAGTTTGACTGATACTAGTAAGCTAGGGAGCTGCACCAGTCTGTTTTGGTTGGGCTTCTATGGCTAGATGCCCTTCCTAATGCCAACCACTCCAAAGGGTGTACCAGGTGCCACTTCACATGTCAGTGGCATGGGTGCCTTTTACATGTCACCAGTACTAGCCACAACTACAATTTCACTTAGATTAGCATGTCTTCTCAAGCACAGCAAATCTTAGTTTCTTGTCATCCCCTCCATGAGATTCAACATCTGAAGATCATTTTTTGCCATCTCCTCCCATATCTTCCTGGATCTACCTCTTCTGCAGGTTCCCCCAACAATTACAGATTGGCACTTCTTTTTACAGCTGTCTTTGTCCATATGCATCACATGACCATACTAATGCAGTCTTCTCTCTTGCACACTACATCTGATTTCTCTTATACCCAATTTTTCTCTTAAGGCACTTCACGCTTTGTCATGCATGCACACTGCACATTGCACATCCAGTGGAGCATACTAGCTTCATTTCTTTCAAGCTTTTGCATGTCATCTGCAGTCACGTTCCATGTTTCACATGGCTGTTTACACACAGGTATCATACAATCTGCCTTTGACTCTGAGGAAGTGGCCCTTTATTACCAACAAAGGTAGCAGCTCTCTAAACTTCACCCAGCCCATTCTTATTCTAGCAGATTTGAACCCAGACAGAAAAAAAAACAGAAGAAATACTGCAAAGCAATTTTCCAATGCTCTGGTGTTTTTTCCAATCATAGAAAATTCACTTGTATGATTTTAATAGAAATTACTTAAAATATCTAATATAAAATACCTAAAATAAATTACCTAAAACCAAAATGAAACAGCTTCTACTAACTAACCTGGAAACATGTATCTACTGCTTGTCAAATCTAAGTATAGATTTCATGGTATTTTTTTGGAAATTCTAGGAACTGAAATTAAATTCTTGAAATTTACTGTTAATGACTTGTTTAATGCTGTCTTTAACATGAGTCTTCCTATCATCATTCTGTGCAATACAGCAAATTGGCTTAACAGTCATCATACATAGATTGTCTTTACAGAAGAGAGAGAGAGAGAAGTGTAGGATAGAAAGATTATATTATCAGTGTTTGAATACAGCTAACATAAGAAGTCAATGATGAGGCAGTGACATAGATCTCTAGTATATACAGAGGGAAGAGTGAGTGAGTGAGAGAGAAAGAAAGAAAGAGAGAGCAAGAAAGAGTGTGTGACAGAAAGACTGACTAAGCTACTTAGAGTTTACAATTTTTTTCCCTTTCAATGTTTTGTGTAAAAAGAAACAGAAAAACAAAGCATATTGGTATATTTATTTATGTAATTACATGTTTGTTTATATTTATTTCTTATATTCAGTTGCTATTTTTTCTTTGTGCGACATTATTTTTTTTCTTTTACTTCCTTGAAACACATTTATTTCCAGAATAATCTTCCATCTGCTATCATCTACCAACTTCTATTTCATTCTTATTTTATTGTTCATTCTTGAAAGTGTTTTTACATATCTACTTTCATGAAGCTAAGAAATAATTCATTTACCTATACACACACACACATATGCACACATGTATGCATATTTACATCAAGTCTGCAAAATGTTAGGTCCTCTTTTATTCCTTTCATTTGGTAGAAATATTTTCATTGTATACATTCTTTGATTGTTGTTTTCTTTACAATCCCTACTTGTCTGTCATATCCTTGTCTAACTTGATAGCTTATTTCTTTATCACATTCGTACTCCACTATCTTCCTTGTTTAACTTGTGTATCTCTTAACTATCTGTCTGCTTGTCTGTCTATCTATCTGTGTGTGTGTGTGTGCATGTATGTGTATACACACACATAAAAAAATGCATGTATCTTCTTTTAATTGTTTCAATCATTGGACTACAGTCATGCTGGGGCACTTCCTTGGATGGTTTAGTTGAACAAATTGTCTCCAGTATTTATTTTTTAAGCCTGGTACTTTGTCCATTGGTCTTTTTTTACTGAATGCAAAGTTATGGTGACATAAACAAACCAACACTGGTTGTCAAGTAGCAATGGGGGACAAACACAAAGACACACAGAGATACATACATACACGCACACACACACACATGCACACACACACACATACGGTGGGCTTCTTTCAGTTTCCATCTGCCTGAGTCCAGTCATTCTGTGAGCTGTCCTTGTAGCTGTTGTCTGGCCTGTGTATAGAACTGTGATCAGGCACCTATCTTTCCAATTTAGTCCCAGATTTTTGAGTAAACTCATGAGTTTCTTCCAATCAATCTGACTGAAAGCTTTCTTATAGTTGACAAAGCAGATAAAGACTTCCTGATCATGCTCAGTGCTCCACTTTCCTAAAGTTCTCACAACAGTGATTATCTTTCTTGCTCCTATTCCTCTCCTGAAACCAAATTCATCTCTCCCAATGAATCCTTCTGCTTATATACTTACAATTATAATCATACATCAGTGTTATATATGCATGTTAATATATATATATATATATATATTTATATATGTTAATATAGGCAAAGGAGTGGCTGTGTGGTAAGAAGCTTGCTTTCCAACCACAGTTCTGGGTTCAGTCCCACTGCATGGCACTTTGGGCAAATGTCTTCTACTATAGTCTCAGCTGACCAAAGACTTGTGAGTGGTAGACAGAAACTGAAAGAAGCCCATGTATTTGTGTGTCTGTGTTTGTCCCTGCTCCATTGCTTGACAACTGATGCTGGAGTGTTTACATCCCCATAATTTAGTGGTTCAGCAAAAGAGTCCAATAGAATAAGCATTAGGGTTACAAAGAACAAGATCTAGGGTTGATTTGTTCGACTAAAGATGGTGCTCCAGCATGGCCAAAGTCAAATGACTGAAACAAGTAAAAGAATAAAAGAATATATTTAGTGGACAAGAAGGTAATTTCGTTTTTTTGCAAATAGATAGAGTTAGAGTCATTTTGAATTACTTTTGTCAATGTTATGATGTCTTCCTTTGACATTTGATTGCTGTTGCTTTTAGTTTACTTTAGAAGCAAATTGCTTGTAATTTTGTTTACACTGTTAGTTCAGTGTCAATTTTAACATGGAGTGCAAAAGGGAAATTTTCGTCATGTTTTGCTTTTTTATTTCCATAAAGGCAAGAAAGCTGCTGAGGCTCACAAAGAGAGATGTGAAGTGTATGGTGTTGATTGCTTAACAGAATGCACATGTTAGAAATGGTTAAAAAAAAATTCCATTCTGGAGATTTTTCACTCAAAGGTGACCAACGTTCTGGTCGACCTACTGAGGTTGATGATGACTGAATCAAGGCCATAATTGAAGCAGATTGTCATATAGCTGTGCAAGGGGTTGCAGACAAGTTAAATGTATCTCACACAACAACTGAAAATCAATTAAAATGTCTTGGTCTCGTTAAGAAGCTTAATATTTGGGTTCCACATAAATTGAAAGAGATTCACTTAACACAATGAATCAATATTTGCGATATGCCTCTCAAATGCCATGAAATTGACCTTTTTTGTCTACAATAACATCAATCGGAAATGATCATAGTCCAAGTGTAATGAACCAGCACAAACCACATCAAGAGCTGAATTACATAAAAAAAAGTCATGCTGTAAATTTGTTGGGTTCACAAATGTGTGTATTTTGAGCTGCTTCCTTGGAACTAAACAATCAATTCAGATGTTTAGTGTCAACAACTAATGAAACTGGTGGAAGCAATAAAAGAAAAAAACAGCCTGAATTGGAAAATCATAAAGGAATTGTGTTCCACCATGACAACACTAGACCAAACACGTCTTTGCTAACTCATGAAAAATTACTGGAGCTTGATTGGAAAGTGATGTCACATCCAACACATAGCCCTGATCCTGCACCATCAAATTACCATTTATTTTGAAGTTTGCAAAATTCTTTGAATGATAAAACTTTTAATAATGATGATGACATGTAATGACACTTGCTTCAGTTTTTGGCTGACAAGGACCAGAAGTTCTATGAACATGAAATCATGAAGCTGCCTGAAAGAGGGTAAATGGTCATCAAGCAAAATGGAAAATATATAATTGATTAAAGTTCATCCTTTGTATGACAAAATATGACTTTTATTTCACACTAAGAAACTGAAATTACTTTCTTGCCAACCCAATATATAAATATATATGTTAGTATATATAAAAATATATAGATGTTGATCTTGCTAACCAACCACATGGTTCTGGGTTCAGTCACACTGCGTGGCATCTTGGGCAAGTGTCTTCTGCTATAACCCAGGGCCAACCAATGCCTTGTGAGTGGATTTGGTAGACGGAAGCTGAAAGAAGCCTGTCGTATATATGTATATATATATATATATATATGTATGTATGTGTTTGTGTGTCTGTGTTTGTCTCCCTAGCATTGCTTGACAACCAATGCTGGTGTGTTTACGTCCCCGTCACTTAGCAGTTCAGCAAAAGAGACCGATAGAATAAGTACTGGGCTTACAAAGAATAAGTCCCGGGGTCGATTTGCTCGACTAAAGGCGGTGCTCCAGCATGGCCACAGTCAACTGACTGAAACAAGTAAAAGAGTAAAAGAGTATGTGTGTCTAGCCATTCCCTTTTCTAATGTCTACTTTCTCTGTCAACCTAATTAATCAATCTATGCTTCTGATTGACCTGTTGCATTCTAGCCTCCTCTCTTTTTTGGACTATTGGTTTTCTTCATTTCATCAGCACATGCTTTTGAGATATGCTGTCCAGCAGCATGGTGACATTAGCTCTTATGCAATATAGTGCTGCCTGAATATTTGTGAGATTCTCTGTTGTGTTTTGCAGTATCTTATATGTGTTGCATGTTATATGTGTTGCATGTTATACGTACATGCTTGTTTGATGTTACAGTGCAATAAAGTCTCTTAATGAAGCAATTATAGTGAAACCATGTAGTCTATTTGTATATATGTGTGTGTGTGTGTGTGTGTGTGTGTGTGTGTGTGTACAGGATACAGCAGAAAGTTTTCCCCAATTTCAAAAGTTAAAAAAACGATGCTCTCCACTCCAGGCCAATGTGAGTACTATCTGAATCATAAAAACCAAATGGCATTTAATTAACTTCATAGAAATATAAAGTTTTTTCATTCATCTTCATGTGTTTGTTTTTTTATTAACCATTGAAATTGGGGCAGCCTTTCTGTCGCACCCTGTATATATATATATATCTATATAGTTGATGAAATAAACATCATGCTTTGCCCCATGCAGAAAATGCAGAAACTACTCAGAGGTTTTGCAAACTCCTCTAAATTTATCACAATGTTGGATGCTTCAGAAAGATTTTCCCAAAATCGACTGTTGTCATCAACTGACCAAGATTCCAAGCACGTCCAAAGAAAAATTAGACAGTACAATGCTGCACTATAAATGACATCATTTGGAGCGACCAGAGATTTATAACTGAACCAGGATTCATGCAAGCTTTCAAGATCCAAGGTCAGATTTATCATTGGATTGGCTCTCTACTACCTCTCTCAAATGAATCACCAAAATTCTTTCAAATATATTTTATGGGTGACTCTCAACTAGAAGAGCATGAGAGGTGCAAGAGCAATTCCGGCATCAGGATGAACATTGTAGTGTCTCTGCAAAAGATGCTGCATAACAACAACAACCTGATCAGAAGCTTCAAGACTGCACTTGAAACAATTCCACCTGACTCCATGGATTACAAAGTAGTTATCAGATCAGGTCAGATGTGAAACCATCTGGTCAACATGGAGGGAGGTTTAATGCGCCAACAGCAAATGAAATAGCTGTGCTTCTGGTTGGGCAAGAACACAACAAGCTTGACATTGTCCTCCGTCTCAGAGACAGCACACTGACAGACACAGTCCAACTACAAATGGAAGCTCCCAAAAATACCACACTTACAGTATTCTTCAAGCTCTGTCAAGATGAATTTGCTACAAGACTTCTATACAATGAAGTTCCACAATTCTATACTTAGTACCAAAACAAATAGAAAAGACGTGCACTTGGGGCACCCACACATCATCTGGGAATCAAGAAATCAGACACACTTGGTAGAGTCTATGTTGTCCATCCCAACTACTCAGAGTGCTACTATCTAAGGCTTCCATTGCACCATGTCAAGGGACCCACATCATTTACAGCCTTATGTATGGTTGATAACACAGTATGTCAAACATATCACCAGGCTTGCTATCTCAGAGGTCTTCTGGAAGATGATGCACACTGGGATGCCACTCTGACAAAGGCACAAATATGCAAGTCTCTTTGCAGCTGAGAAACCTCTTCTCCATCATAGCAACACGATGGATGAGAATGTCTTCATTCCAAGGATCCCTCTCATCTCAAATGATCTCCCCTTTCAGTTCAAGGGACTGCAGTTTCCTGTCAAACTTAGCTTTGCAATGTCTATCAACAAAGCACAAGGTCAATCTCTAAAAGTGGTGGGACTTAACCTCCTTCAACCTTGCTTCTCACATGGTCAGCTGTATGTTAGATGTTCTAGAGTTGGAGATGAAAAGAGCCTCTTCATTCTCAGTGATAAACATGGCCAGACAGAAAACACAGTATATGAAGAAGCACTTACATGAATAGTAGGTCCATGTCATATACAGAAGTGTAAAACCATTGAGTGTTAAGTATTACTATTATACTTTCACTTTTCAACTGACATGCGTGAATGTATATCTGTGTGTATAAAAGTGAAATAATAACATGATATATTCACCGTGTTTGTGTGTGTGTACTCTATGCACGGACTTTCATTGTTTATAATATGTACCTGTTTTCTGGTTACAAAATAAGTTAGACAAACGTGTATTTACTTAACATACATATATGAGATGAAAACTTTCTTTTCACATTTCACTTAACATCAATGTTCCATGTTGGCATGGGTTGCAGAGTTATGTAGAAAGTCAGCATCTAAGCTACGAGCAGTTGAGACCTGCGTAATCTAGTCAGTGTTTTAAAATTTCATTATTTTCTTTAACATGGGCAACGCTGGGTATTTCTGCTAGTATATATAAATATATAATTACAGCATGGAAGGTGTTCATAAGCCATTTAAGAAACACACAAAAACCGTTACATTCACTTCAACATTTAAATTCAATTTGCCAAAATATTTTCGTTGCTTTGAGATCGCGACCTGTTCACTGTCAAACTTCGTGCTGCATCTCATGATGCTGCATGAAGTTTTGTAACGGTTTTTGTGTGTTTCTTAAATGGCTTATAAATACCTTCCACGCTGCAATTGTTTCCGTTCCAGCACACGATCTCAGATCAAGTCACTCGCTATGCAAGTACATCTCCGTAAATATAAATATATATATATATATATATATATATCTATCTATCTATCTATATATATATATATGGTATATATTTGACATGTAGAATGTGTAAATAATTTATCATGTTACAGAAAAATAATGATAAAGCTGCATATGTAAAACAAGATGTGCACTTTAATGGTGTTGGTGTTTGTGGTAGTGGTGTAATAAGTGCTGTATATAAATAAGAAGCCAAGTAAAAGTGCATACATCAGTGCATGGAAGTTTCTGTTATGGCTGTCACATATAAAAAAAAAAGAATTATAATTATATCCTATAACTTTATTTCTGTCAATTTTAGATTCTATTTCAGTGTTAGACGCTATTTTTAATTGATGCCTTTCTTGTTTATAAAGCAGCATTTGATGCCTCCTCAGTGTAACTAGTTCTGCTAGAAATAACAACTGAATCTCTTTCAAGCTGCACACACACACACACACACACACACACACACTGTCTGAGCGTTCTGTTTTTAAAATAGAATTTTTTCAAATCCTGAAAAATATTCGAGATAAGGCATGGAATGGGCATGGCCAGAATGTCTTTGATTCTTAGTTTGCCATAATCAGGTTCAACTTGGAGTTAGCATTCAGACTACTCTGTTAAATGCAATGTTTATTTGTCCACATTGTTTTAAATTAATCATGTGTTATCTCATAGCTTCAAGATTTTAAAGATGTGATTCTTTATTTTTATAATAGCATATTGTGGTAGGTGTGAAAGGCTAGATCTGGCTGATCTGGGCATAAAACAGATTTGGGTCAGACATGTCCTGTTTAAATACTAAAGGGTTCAACAATAACAAGAACTACATTTGTTATTTTACTCATAACTTGATGATAGTTTCCTGGCCTGGGGCTAAACAACAACATACTCAAGAAGGAAATAAAGAAGAAACGTGTATGTGGTTGTTTACTTGTTAGAAATAGCAGCCAAATCTTCCTGCTTATATTCTTGAAAAGAGAAAGAATATATATTGGATGACATTTTTTTCTGCATCCTCCAAAAAAGACAAAATGGATCTTACCTGGAACACCTTTGATCCTAGGATTGCTTGATCCAGGTTGTTTTGGGGTTAAACAACAACAGTAATAATGGTAACATTATCACCACAACTAACATCACCACCACCACCACCATCAACAACAACAAGAGCTATTACTATTACAGCCACAAAAACCACCACCACCACCACTGCTACTGCTGCCACTACTACTACTACTACTACTACTACTACTACTACTACTACTACTACTACTACTGTTTCAACAAACAACAAAACTTCCTCAAATCCTTTTTTTTTTACCATTCTTAACACAAAGGTTAATGAACCAATGAAGGGATCACTATTTCAAGAGCTGGAGATCCCTCTGCTAGAAGGAAAATTATGTCGAGATATATATTTAAGACAACTCTCTGATGAAATTTCATAAAAGCTATATATAAATGGTTTTTGTTTACATAGGCACAGGTATAGCTGTGGGGCAAGAAGCTTGCTTCCCAACCACATGATTCTGGGTTAAGTCCCATGCATGGCACCTTGGGAAAGTGCTTTCTACTAGAGCGTCAGGTCTACCAAAGCCTTATGAATAAATTTTGTAGATAGAAACTGAAAGAATCCTGTCATGCATGTGTGAGTGTGTGTGTTTGTGTATGTGTGTGTGTATATGTGTGTGTGTATCCTTGTGTCTGTGTTTGTCCTCTCACCATTGCCTTGACAACTGGTGTTGGTGTTTACGCCCCCATAGCTTAATGGTCTAGCAAAAAAGACTGATAGAATAAGTACTAGGCTTTAAAAAAAATTGGTTTTTGGGGTCAATTTGTTCTACTAAAAATCCTTCAAGGTGGTGCCCCAGTATGGATACAGTCAAATAAGTGAAACAAATAAAAGATGATAAAAAAGATAAAAGTCTGGAGAAAGGGGATGTGGCCATGATCTTTATTGAACCACTGAAACCATTGAGTTTGAAGACGTGTGCAAGGAAAAGATTCCAGAAAGCTACTATTCTGACGAGGTAAAACTGGGCATAGGTACATGCTTGGGGGTGTGGTTAAGATGCTTGCTTTGCAACCACATGGTTTTGGATTCAATTCCACTTCATGGCACCTTGGGTAAGTGTCTCCTGCTATAGCCCTGAGTCAGCCAATACCCTGTGTATAAATTTGGACAATGGAAACTATGAGAAAGCCAATCATGTGTGTGTGCATATCTTTGCATTTCTGTTAGTTCCCCATTACTGCTTGGTAACTAGTGTTGGTTTGTTTACATACTTGTAACTTAGCAGTTCAGGAACAGAAACTGGTTGATTAAGTACCAGACTTCAAAAATCTAAGTGCTGGAGTCAATCTGTTTGACTAAAACCTTTCAAAGTGGTGCCCCAGTATGGCTGCAGTCCAATGACTGAAACAAGTAAAGCATAGAATATAGTTAATAGTGCAAGGGCTGAGAGTGGTAAAAGTAAAAGGTTAAAGTTACCATCTCCAGTCATACAGACTCATAAGGGCCAGTTTCCCAGTTTCATGTGGTATATACAGGGTGTGGTGAATAAACTGTTGTTTAAATTATGCAAAAATGAAAATAGCACTGATATCTCATATTTACCAGAATAACATAAAAATATCTTGAAATACTAAATAAAATTGCAGTCTGGGGAGTTATGTGGCCAGATGTTAGGGGTGATGGGGTCGCAGAAATTGTCTGGCAGCCATGACCGGGTTCTCCTGCTTGTGTAGCATGATGCAGATTCCTGTTGCCAGACATAGGGCCTTCCAGCAACCACCCACTAGACCCAGAGCAGCACTACCTCCACCAGGCACTTGATGTATGCCTCCATGTTGAGTTTGAGGCCATGTGGGAAGATGAATGGAGGCATAATGTTGGCATCACTAGTGATTACTCTAAACACAATGATGCTGACCTGATGTTTGATTTTTATTACTCTCAGTACATGTTCTCAGATTGCATTGTCCTGAGATTGCACTGTCCTCAGATTGACACCCAAATACCCTGAAATGTTAGTATTGGAGCTTCTAGCATGAATACCAAGCAGTACAATAGGTTATTTCCAAAGTTCTGGCAGAGTGAATTGCATCATAGTACTGTTTTTCTCACAGATGGTGCCCAACTGACCCTACTATACTGTGTAGTGAACAAAATCAAAAACAAACAATGCACATGTGTGAAAATAAAATTATAAAATGGTGACAATTTACCCATTGCACCCTGTATATACCCCACCTGGATGGGACACCATTTTGTTGCAGAATTACTCATTTTTGCCAACTGAGTGGACTGGAGCAATGTGAAGTGAAGTGTTTTGCTCAAGGACACAATGTGTTGCCCAGTCCAGGAATCAAAAAAGGGCTAGAAGTGGGATTAGATGGAGCAAGAGGTTATGATAAAAACAGCAAATTCTAAGTCTGAGAACCACTGCCATAAGTCTGTTCCATCAGTATTGACTTGTGACTAAACAGCAACAGTTTTTAAGGACAATCTATTGCTCAATCTACAGCTGTTGTTTGGATGGTGATGAGGTAAAAGATTGGTCCTTCTTGTTGCCAACTCTTTTAAATCATGTAAGGACACAGCTTACCAATTCTAAAACTGAGATATATGCAATATTGATTACTATTTCTCATCATTAAAAAGCATTTTTAAAAAACTCAGGACATTAAATTAAAACAAAAAGAAACAAATAAACTTTTCTCATAGCCAATATGAACTGGTTGACAAATTCCCCCCATGGCCTCAAGGAACTGGTTAACAAACCTCTCCTATGGCCAAAATGAAATGATCCACAAACCTCTCCCATAACATGTAAGAACTGGTCTGCAAATCTCTCCCATGACCTCAAAGAATGTTCATCAAATAACTTGTAACAGTTGCAGTGGAATAGAATGTTTGTAACGAAGTCCTTGTAGTAAGACAAAATGCTTTGGTATTGTAAGGTGTTTAAAGTTTGAATATATCTTTTATCTGTTTCAGTCATTAGACAGTGGCCATGCTGGGGCATCACCTTGAAGAATTAGTCAAACTACTTATTGTTTTTTGGTAGAGCCTGGTACTTATGTTATTGGTTTCTTTTGCTGAACCACTAAGTTACAGGGACTTAAACACATCAACATCAGTTGTCAAGTGGTGGTGATGGTGGGGACAAAAACATACAGAAAGACACACATATTGGTTTAGTTTAGTTTGGGCAAAAGCCTTGTTATGTGCTCTTAAAAGTTCCTCTGTTTCTTATTGTTGGCTACCACCTTTTACTTGCATCTCCCAGAGTAATCCAATGGTATGGGGATACACATGGAACTCTTTTCAGCTTAGGACAAATATAATAATAACAATAATAACATGAAGATGTTTTCCTCCATTTCCAGTGAAGTGCTTCTTCAGGCATTGCATTAATAAATTTCTGTCAGCCAGATCAATGACCTTAAGGACAGCCACTATTTTACATCAATCAGGTGACTTCATTCCATTGGTGGGTGTGACTTACAACCAGTCACAAAGAGACAAAAAATAAAAACAAAAAAAGAAAAAAGAAAAAGAGTCAAACCTCCTTATCAACTGGTGGGTGTTGCTTATGAAAAAAAAATAAAGAAAATAAACAGGGACAGAAAGAAAATAAAAGGTCATTCCAATATTTTCAATTGAAAAATAAAAAGAACAGAAAGAATAATATTAAGTGCAACATCTCTTACTTTTCCTGGTTATAGTTTTCTAGTCCTCTTTAAAGGACATCATTGTTTAGATTAAAAAGAAGATAATGATGATCCTTTGGCTATTATAACTTCTTTGTTTTCCTCTTTGTCTCTAGACTATTGATTGTTAACTTCAAGCTAAGGAAAAGTAAATCCTTCAATGTCATCTTTTGATACTTGTTTAAATTTTATAGTTTTTATGCTCTACAGTGTCCCTATTAAAGGGGTGTACTGTTTATTTTTAGGATTTGTGTCCTCCCTATTAACTGATATTTTATGGTTTAGCTACACTTTCTAATGTACATAGAGTAATCATAAGTAATTTTGTATGAATATGAAAATTTGTAACCTAATGATGGTGTGCAGTGTAGAAACATACATTGTGATGCATTCATAAAGCTCATGAATTTCCATCCTCATGTAATTATTGTTATTATATATATATAATAGGTACTGGAGTGGCTGTGTGGTAGGTAGCTTGCTTACCAACCACATGGCTCCAGGTTCAGTCCACTGTGTGGCATCTCAGGCAAGTGTCTTCTACTATAGCCTCGGGTTGACCAAAGCCTTGTGAGTGGATTTGGTAGACGGAAACTGAAAGAAGCCCACCGTATATATATATATATATATATGTATGTATGTATATATATATGTATATATATATGTATATATATATATGTGTATATATATGTATATATATGTGTATATATATGTATATATATATATATGTGTATATATATGTATATATATATATACATATATATGTGTGTGTGTATATGTTGTGTATCTGTGTTTGTCCTCACAACATCGTTTGACAACCAATGCTGGTGTGTTTACATCCCCGTAACTTGGCGGTTCAGCAAAAGAGACTGATAGAATAAGTACTAGGCTTACAAAGAATAAGTCCTGGAGTCGATTTGATTCGACTAAAGGTGGTGCTCCGGCATGGCCACAGTCAAATGACTGAAACAAGTAAAAAAATAGAATATATATATACACAACTGGCATCTTTCAGTTTCCATCTACCTCGTCCACTCACAATGCTCTAGTTGGCCCAAGGCTGTAGTAGAAGATACTTGCCCAAGGTTTCATGCAGTGAGACCATACTTAGAACCATGTAATTGAGAAATTAAGCTCCTTAAGACACAACTACACCTGCACCTATAAAAAGTATTTTTTAAAAATTCAAAACATAAAGAAAGGAACAGAAAAACTTTTCCAATGGCCACAAAGAACTGATCCACAATCACCTCCCATAGCATCTAAGAACTAGTCTACTAATCTCTCCCATGACCTCAAAGAGCTCATCAACAGACCTCTCCTTTGGTCAATAAGAATGTTCAACAAATAACTTATAATAGTTAGTGTGAAACAGAGTGTTTGTAACCAAGTCAATGAGATAAGATGAAGTACTCAGGTACTGTAAGGTGTATAAACTTGAGTATATATGCAAAGAATCCTCGTTGCTTCATTCTTCCTGTTGTTTAGCCCTAGGCCTATCCTATTTGAACAAACCTATAATAAGCATTTCAGGCACGGTTATCATGTGTTCTTAAGGGTGATAATCCAATGTGTCCTTTCTTTATAATGGGAAGTAGCAGGAAATTTGGCTGCTACTTCTAGCTGGTCAAGCTACCACATAATCTTCAATATTAACTTGTTGCTAGTGCTTATCATCAGTTCTACTCTGAATCAACAAAGCTATGATGAAAGGTGTCTAACCACAGACTCTGCCACAAAAATATGCAGAGTTCTTTACTAATTTAAACAATATTGTTAACCTGGTGTGAGAGCTTATAAAGTATTTTGCCTGGATTCATGATCCCTCACTAATAACTCTGTGTCCTTATTTTTTTATTTTTTAATTATATATAATTCATTAACGGAGCCTGAAAGATTTTAAGATGCATGCCATATTTTATGAATATGCTTGTTCAAGTATCATAATAGCATGAAACTATTAGTAACTCTTTCAGTTGTATATTCAATTTGGTATATATGTGCATGTGTGTGTGTGTATCATCATCCTCATCCTCATCATCGTTGTAACTAGTGGGGTGTCAGTTATGTATATGTGTATGCCCCAGCATGGCCACAGCCTTAGGGCTGAAATGAATAAGAGAGAAAGAGAATATGGTTGGGAAGCTTGTATGTCTGTGTTTGTCCCCCACCCACTTCTTGACAACTGGTGTTGGTGTGTTTATGTCCTTGTGATATAGTGGCTTGGCAAAAGTAACCAATAGAATAAGTATCATTTAAAAAAATACTGAGGTTGATTCATTCGACCTAAAATTCTGCAACGCAGTACCCCAGCATGACTGTAGTCTAATTACTGAAACAAGTAAAAGAGTAAAAACATTAAAAAAAGTATATGTGGTTGTATGTATGTGTTCCTAAATGGCTGACTCTACCCAGTATAATTATTTCAGTTTCACCACTCAATCTCAGATAAAGTCAAGAGACAAACAAGAACAACTCCAAAATCTTGTCTTCAGATCTCTATTTTCTTTGCATTGGGATTGACTTTCTTTTCCTTCTTTATTATTTTTCTTTTATATCAGCAATGTCATAGAAAACAGGCTGAGCCTAACAATATTACCTTATTGATTGCTGAAACAAATTTCAACACCTCCATGTCTTTTCTACAGCTGTTACACATTTCTGCTTATGTACTTTTTTATGTCTTCTTTAAACTAAATACAGAAGATTTTGAGACAACAATGCAATGTTGTAAACTGTCAGTCTGTGTAATGTAATATTTCTACAACTAAAGGTTCTATTTCCGAGTGAGCAGAAAAGGGAAGAATCTCATTATATATATACATACATATATATATATACATATACATACAACACACACACACATAAAACTGCACAAATTGACAGCTTACAAAACTGCATATATATATATATATATATATATATATATATATATTATATATAAGGGCTTAGTAAAATAAATTACTTTGCCACATACTGAACTCATTAGAAATAGCAGCTAAAGAAATTTCTTTAGCTATTTCTAATACTTAAAGAAGATCTCTCTCAGATAGTGTTTGCTCAAACCAACTCACAAAGGTATGGGGGAAAAAACATTAAAAAATCAAGTGCAAAGGTTATTTGAGAACGTACGTTTCTAGATTAGTCAAATCGACATTTCTTTCGTCAGCTCAGAACTCCTTGATTCGGATTTGGGAACACTGAAAGTGGGAGCATACCCTTTTGGCTTCTTATCACCTCTAGAATTCCGCTCGAACTAAAAGTGCTATCAAATTCAAAATATGCAAGCGAAGAATTTCTGCTCTCCCCTTTCCACCAGCGTGGGTTAAAATTGACAAACACTATGTTTTATCGGTGAAAACCGAAGCATTAAACAGAGAGAAATGAATTATAATTTCAACAATTGAGGGTAAAATTAATTAATTATTAATCAATTTCACCAAGTATTCAGTATGTAAAGGGACCATTTTAGGCGAATTCAAAATATTACATTATATATAAGGGCATATTCAAAATATTACATTATATATAAGGGCTTAGTAAAATAAATTACTTTGCCACATACTGAACTCATTAGAAATAGCAGCTAAAGAAATTTCTTTAGCTATTTCTAATACTTAAAGAAGATCTCTCTCAGATAGTGTTTGCTCAAACCAACTCACAAAGGTATGGGGGAAAAAACATTAAAAAATCAAGTGCAAAGGTTATTTGAGAACGTACGTTTCTAGATTAGTCAAATCGACATATATATAATGTAATATTATATATAATGTAATATATATAATGTAATATTTTGAATTCGCCTAAAATGGTCCCTTAACATACTGAATACTTGGTGAAATTGATTAATAATTAATTAATTTTACCCTCAATTGTTGAAATATATATATATATATATATATATATATATAAACGATGATGATGATGATGATGATATATATGTAATATAATATGTGGCAATTATTCAGTTGCCATGATAAAACTCCGAGTTTCGGATGTTGGGGCGGAAACCTGCACTAGTATCTCTTCAGTCATTTTAATTGCCTCGATGACTGAAGAGATGCCGGTGCAGGTTTCCGCTCTGACAATCGAAACTCAGAGTTTTATCATGGCAACCGAATAATTATCACATATATTACAAATAAATTCCTCTATTTACATAATTTCGAGGTCTCTTTCATTCTTTTGTTATCTTATCATTACTATTAATATATATATATATACATATATATATATATATATATATACATATATATATATATATATAGGCACAGGAATGGCTGTGTGGTAAGTTAGCTTGCTTACTTACCACGTGGTTCCAGGTTCATTCCCATTGTGTGGTACCTTGGACAAGTGTCTTCTATGATAGCCTCGGGCCAACCAAAGCCTTGTGAGTGGATTTGGTAGACAGAAACTGAAAGAAGCCTGTCGTATATATGTATATATATATGTGTGTGTGTGTGTGTGTATATTTGTGTGTCTGTGCTTGTCCCCCCAACATCACTTGACAACCGATGCTGGTGTGTTAGCGGTTCAGCAAAAGACACCGATAGAATAAGTACTAGGCTTACAAAGAATAAATCCTGGGGTCAATTTGCTTGACTAAAGGCGGTGCTGCAGTATGACTGCAGTCAAATGACTGAAACAAGAAAAAAAGAGTAAAAGAGTAGTAAAGAGTATATATATTATTGGACCTTCACAGAAATAATGTCCATTTTCTGGCATCAGAAAGATTATTAACTTAGCTTATAGCTATATTTACTGTCTTTAAACACAGACAGAGCTATCTATAATGATCTAATTAATTTTATTTAATTAGTCCTTGTTGTTAGAGAATGCACTGTAGTTCAAATTAAACTGACCAGTTTATCTGAGTCCTACTGATAAGCTGTTATTTTCTCTGTAGACAGATGGTTGTTATTCTTTCTCTGATGAAGATTTAATAAGTCTAGAAACTAGTCATATTGATCTCTTTTTATTTTTCTGCTCATGAAAATAAAAAAACTGCTATGTAAATAATTATTTTTGCACATCAAATCCAAATATTGTTGCATTGGAAATGTTACACCCCTCCTATAAAGTGAGACGATATCAACCAGTACAGGGAGCCATGTATCAGTCATTTTAGAGTTGTTGTACAAGTTCTCAGTTGGAGTTAAGAGTCAGTTATGTGTTACAGATGAGTTTGAGTCACAGTCAAAGTAGATGGTTCAAATTCAGTGTCTTGTAGAGCTACAGTGATAGCATGATAGATGAAGTGGTGCATTGCCATTCTAGTATAGAAGTGATACACTTCCTGCCTAACCATGTGTCTCAATAGGAAGAAACTATTAGTAACTCTTATTTTATTACATCATCATCATCATCATCATCATCATCATTTAACGTCCGCTTTCCATGCTAGCATGGGTTGGACGGTTCAACTGGGGTCTGGGGAGCCCGAAAGCTGCACCAGTCCAGTCAGATCTGGCAGTGTTTCTACAGCTGGATGCCCTTCCTAACGCCAACCACTCCGAGAGTGTAGTGGGTGATTTTATGTGCCACCGACACAGGTGCCAGACGAGGCTGGCAAACGGCCATGCTCGGATGGTGTTTTTTATGTGCCACCGACACAGGTGCCAGACGAGGCTGGCAGACGGCCACGCTCGGATGGTGTTTTTATGTGCCACCGACACAGGTGCCAGATGAGGCTGGCAAACGGCCACGATCGGATGGTGCTTGTTACGTGCCCACAGCACGGAGGCCAGTCGATGCGGTACTGGCTACGGCCACGTTCGGATGGTTTTATTGTGTGCCACGTGCCACCGGCACTGGTACCACAAAGATACAAATTCCATTGATGTTCATCTATTTTGATTTGTTTTGATTTGATTTTCACTTGCCTCAACAGGTCTTCACAAGTGTCACAAGAAGGAAGGTATGCACAGGTGGACTGACTATGTCCCAGGTAGGGGCCATGGGTTATGGCCTGACTAGTCTTGCCGGGTCTTCGGATGGTGTTTTTATGTGCCACCGACACAGGTGCTAGATGAGGCTGGCGAACGGCCACGATCGGATGGTGTTTGTCATGTGCCCACCGCACTGACTACAGCACTGATGGATTTCTTGTGTGCCACAGGCACTGGAACCACAAGATACAAATTCCATTGATGTTCATCTATTTTGTCTATTTTGATTTGATTTGATTTGATTTGATTTGATTTGATTTTTGATTTTCACTTGCCTCAACCGGTCTTCACAAGTGTCACAAGAAGGAAGGTATGCACAGGTGGACTGACTAGTCTTGCCGGGTCTTCGGAAGGTGTTTTTATGTGCCACTGACACAGGTGCCAGATGAGGCTGGCGAACGGCCATGATCGGATGGTGTTTGTTACGTGCCCACAGCATGGAGGCCGGTCGATGCGGAACTGGCTACGGCCACGTTCGGATGGTTCTCTTGTGTGCCACCGGCACTGGTACCACAAAGTGTGTGCCACCGGCACTGGTACCACAAAGATACAGATTCCATTGATGTTCATCTATTTTGATTGGTTTTGATTTTGATTTTGATTTTCACTTGCCTCAACAGGTCTTCACAAGTGTCACAAGAAGGAAGGTATGCACAGGTGGACTGACTACGTCCCAGGTAGGGGCCATGGGTTATGGCCTGACTAGTCTTGCCGGGTCTTCGGATGGTGTTTTTATGTGCCACCGACACAGGTGCTAGATGAGGCTGGCGAACGGCCACGATCGGATGGTGTTTGTTATGTGCCCACAGCACAGAGGCCAGTCGATGCGGTACTGGCTACGGCCACTTTCGGATGTGCCCACATCACGGAGGCCAGTCGATGCGGTACTGGCTACGGCCACTTTCGGATGTGCCCACAGCACGGAGGCCAGTCGATGCGGTACTGGCTACGGCCACTTTCGGATGGTTTTCTCTTGTGTGCCACCGGCACTGGTACCACAAAGATACAAATTCCATTGATGTTCATCTATTTTGATTTGTTTTGATTTGATTTTGATTTGATTTTCACTTGCCTCAACAGGCCTTCACAAGTATCACAAGGAGGAAGGTATGCACAGGTGGACTGACTACGTCCCAGGTAGGGGCCATGGTTTATGGCCTGACTAGTCTTGCCGGGTCTTCGGATGGTGTTTTTATGTGCCACCGACACAGGTGCTAGATGAGGCTGGCGAACGGCCACGACCGGATGGTGTTTGTTATGTGCCCACAGCACGATGGCCAGTGATGCGGTACTGACTACGGCCACGTTCGGATGGATTCTTGTGTGCCACCGGCACTGGTACCACAAAGATACAAATTCCATTGATGTTCATCTATTTTGATTTGTTTTGATTTTCACTTGTCTCAACAGGTCTTCACAAGTGTCACAACCAGGTAGGGCCCACGGGTTATGACCTGACTAGTCTTGCCGGGTCTTCGGATGGTGTTTTTATGTGCCACTATGTTCCCACAGCACGGAGGCCAGTCGATGCGGTACTGGCTACGGCCACGTTCAGATGGTTTTCTTGTGTGCCACAGGCACTGGTACCACAAAGATACAAATTCCATTGATGTTCATCTATTTTGATTGATTTTCACTTGCCTCAGCAGGTCTTCACAAGTGTCACAAGAAGGAAGGTATGCACAGGTGGATCGACTACGTCCCAGGTCGGGGCCACGGGATATGGCCTGACTAGTCCTGCCGGGTCCTCTCATGCACAGCACACTTCCATAGGACTCGGTCTTCAGTCATTTCCTTGGTGAGACCTAAAGTTCGAAGGTCGTGCTTCACCACCTCGTCCCAGGTTTTCCTGGGTCTACCTCTTCCACAGGTTCCCTCAACTGCTAGGGTGTAGCACTTTTGCACACAACTATCTTCAGCCATTCTCGTCACATGACCATACCAGCGCAGCCGTCTCTCTTGCACACCACAACTGACACTTCTTAGGTTCAACTTTTCTCTCAAAGTACTTACACTCTGACGATTATGAACACTGACATTACACATCCATCGGAGCATACTGGCTTCATTTCTTGCAAGCTTACGCATATCCTCAGCTGTCACGGCCCATGTTTCACTACCATGTAGCATGGCTGTACGTACACACGCATCATATAGTCTGCCTTTTACTCTTAGCGAGAGGCCTTTTGTCACCAGCAGGGGTAAGAGCTCTCTAAACTTTGCCCAGGCTATTCTTACTCTAGCAGTTACACTTTCAGCACACCCACCCCCGCTACTGACTTGGTCTCCTAGGTTGTGGAAGCTATCAACTACTTCTAGTTTGTCTCCCTGGAACGTGGTAGAAGTTGGTCTCTGCACATTTCCAGTGTTTATTTCTCTTGAGCATCTGCCACAGACAAAAACTATTTTCTTAGTTAGCCTTCCTTTGACATTGCTGCACCTCTTATGTGTCCATAGCTTACACTTGGTGCACCTTGTATACATTAAATGATACACACACACTCGCACACACACACATATATATGAGAAAGAAATTTAGTCATATTATTACAACATGGTCTTAATGGACAGACACTTTGCTGAAGCATTGTGGCCAGTATGAGAAAATTATAGAATATTCTGGTTTAACACAGAGGTCACATTTGTGGGTTATTACAATCACTTCACTGAAACAATGCACATGTGTGTGTGTGTAAATGTGCATGCATCATGACAGATATAATATATTCATAAATTTGTACGTATATGTGAAGTATGTGTTGAAAATTATTTTTCTTTCATTTTTTTACTCTCTCTTGTTTACTATCATTTCTATATTTTTTTCATCTGAGTATTGATCGGAGACAGTGGGTAGTTGGGTAGTGGGTGCATGGACGTCTAGGGTTGGGGATACTGTTATATAATGATGTCATAATCAGTGAGATAGCAGACACTGTAGAACCAGGGAGTGGTAATTATATACTTTGTGGTGTTTACTTCATATACTTTTTTGGTATGAGCTCATATCGTGTTGAGGTTGTCTCAGGTGGTGGATCTTTAAACCTTCAACAAAATACCCCTTTATATTCTGAGTTCAAATCTCACCAAGGTAAACTTTATACCTTTCCTTCTTTTGAAGTTGATAAAATGAAGTACCAATCAATTCCTGACTTCATTTAAGTATTTCTATAAAACATCCTAGAAACAAATAGAACTATAACAGAAGATTGACTTTACCATTAATTTTTCTGAGGTTGATTAAATAAAGTACCACTCAAGTACAGAAGTAGATTGAATGTTCCTGTGATGCACCCTAGATAAGAATGGAATTAATAAGGTACACTATGTTTAACATTATCTGCCATCTTTTCCAGTGTTGGTAAAATAATGCACCAGTCTAATACTGAGTCTACTGAGTGAATTTGAAGCATAGCCAGATTTCAGGTCTTCTGTTTGTCTTACAAACCATTATGCCAGCAGTCAGCAGTTAGTAGAAACTCTAGAAATAGCAACCAAATTTCACTCAAATTACATGCTATTTCTTAAGTAAGGAAGGGCATTTTAAATTTTGTAATATTAACTCTATGTGTTAGTTAATATTACACTCTTTTGAGTCATTGGCCTTAGGAAGGGAATCCAGCCATAGAAACCAAGCCAAAACAGATTGGAACCTGGTGCAGCTCTCTGGCTTACCAATTCCAGTCAAACTGTCTAATTCATGTCAGCATGGAATATGGACACAAGATGATGGTGATGGTGACGGTGATAGTGAAGATGAACTATGTTAAGATGGCAAGGTGAAAGAATTGTTAGCATGCAGGCAAAATGCTTAGTAGCATTTCATCTATCTTTATTCATGTTCTGAGTTCATATGACACCAAAGTCAACATTGCCTTTCATCCTTTCAGGATCAAATAAATAAGTAACTGTTAAGCACTGGGGTTGATGTAATCAACTTAGTCCCTTCCCCCAAACCACTGTAAAACCACAGTATAACCATTGGATGAAACCAATATTAAGTATATGTTCATTTTGTTTTTAAATTAAAAGGTTGATCATGGCTGGAATACCTTTTTGCTATGGGTTTGATGGACCAGGACTAACCTAGAGTTAAATAACAACAATAAGGAAGGGCACATTAGATAATGTAGTTCTAGATATACTATGTCTGAATATCAGGTTGAATAAAAAGTAAGCAGCGTTTTGAACCATGAAGAATTTGTACTGAATTTTTGCAGACTTTTGAATTTTTTTAAAACATTTTTTTTTGCCATTGTCTGATAATGCAGACATAGACTTGCCCAAATGCATCAATAAATTAACATTGATATTTTTTTTTTGCACCGTTGTTACAATCATTTGATATGGAACTGTCAAAGCGTGATATTTGAGCAATTTTGCTATTTAACTACAAAAAAGGATATAAGGCAGCTGAAAGTGCTCGTGATATCAACGAAACATTTGGTGAGGAAATGACCAGCGAGTGGTCAGCTCAGAAATGGCTTAATTGATTTTACAGAGGTGACCTGAGCCTTGAAGATCATAAGCATAGTAGATGCCCATCTGTCATCAATGACAGTCAATTAAAGACCATCATTGAGAAAGATCCACATAAAACCACTTGAAAACTGACAAAAGAACTTCAAGATAGCCAGAAAACTGCCTGCAACCATTTGCAAATGATCAGAAAATAAAAAAAGCTTGACAAACGGGTATCACCTGATTTGAATGAAAATTGGAAAATGCGCAGATATGAGATTTGCTTGTTGCTTCTTCTCCATAACCAGACAGATCCATTTCTTGACTGTGTTGTAACTTGCAATGGAAAGTGGATTCTGTACATTAATAATAAACATTCTTCATAAAAGTTGGACCAAAATGAAGCTCTGAAAACCTTCCCTAAACTCGAGCTCTTCAAAAAGAAGGTTATGGTGATTGTTTAGTGGTGTATTGTTGGACTCATCCACTATAACTCCTTAAAACTATTACTGCAGAAACATATTGCCATGAAATTGCTAAAATGAACGAAAACCTGCTACTCTTCCATTCCAGACTGATTAAGAGAAGAGAGCCAATCATTCTTTATGACAATGCTTGACCACATTTTTCACTTATGATGATCCAGAAGTTGAGGAAACTTGGGTACGAAGTTCTTCCCTACCCATCTTATTCCCCAGACCTTTCTCCTATCAACTACCATTTTTTCAAGCACCTTGATGGTTTCCTATGAGAGAAGGAGTTCAAAAATCAAACCGATGCTGACAGTGCATTCAAAGAGTTCATCAGCTGCAGAACACCAGATTTTGATGTTACTAGGTTAAACAAACTTATAACTCATTGGCAAAAATGTGCTGATTGTAATGGTACTTACTTTGATGAATAAAATTTCAACATTGTTGAAATATATTCTGATGAATTTCATGTTCCAAAACGTTGCTTATTTTTTACTCAGCCTGATAAAACACAGAATGACCATAGCTTGACCATTTTTCACCATCAGTTTGTTGATTCAGATCTGACCCGGGGTGGGCTAAAAACAGTAGCTACAACAACAGCAAGGAAAATGTGGTCTCAGGTGCACTGTGTATGAGTGAATGAATGACTGTATAATGACAACTTTCATCATAGCTTTACTGGACCAGGTCTGACCTGGGGCTAAAGAAGTTCAAGTTAGAACACCACAAAGAAGCTTCTGCATGATTGTTTCAAATAACAGAATCACAGAAATAACAGCTAGATCTTCCTCCAAATCACACCCTTTTTTTTACATAAGAAAGGGCATATTGAATCACATAGTTGTACATTACATTAAGTCTTAAAAACATGGAGGCACATGACCTAATGGTTAGAGTAATGGAATCATGGTTGCAATGCCTCTTGTTCTTGAGCAAAACACTTCATTCCATGTTGCTCCAGTCCACTCAGCTGGTGAAAATGAAGGCCATGGTAACTCTTTGGTGGTGTATTGTTGGACTCATCCACTATAACTTCTTAAAACCATTACCTGTGACAGGCTGGCATCTCGTCATCATGGAAACCAGGTAAGACTATAAGACTCTGCAAGAATCTCTGAAAAACATTGGCCTAATCACAACTGAGACACCTTTCAGCATAGATTGTTGTTTCTTATAGCAGAAGTGGGTTGCTATGAGAATTGAAAAGGGGAGAGTCATCAAAGGTTGTTTTAAACTTTTCCAGTTGCATGGTGAAGAAAGAAGAATTATTTGGTTGTGAACTCTACTTTGTTTTCTCATTAATAAAAACAAAGTGGCCAGGGAACAGAAATTCCATTAAAATATATTTTATGTATTTATTTTTGTGTTGGGTAGCATGTACCCCTCAGTTTGATAACCATTGTGATCATTCTACTCTATCAGGGTTAGTTGGAGATTAAACAACGTTATCACCATCACCACATCCGCATTATCACCATCATCATCATTATCATCCTCATCTTCAAAAACAGACACTGGAGCAGAAAGCAAATCTTGGACCTTTTGGATCCTGTTAAACCATCCAACCCATGCCAGCATGGAACTTGGATGTTAAATGATGATAATGATGATGACGATGGATGACAACCTCCATCAACAACAACCACTACCATTAGCATTGATGTTGTCATCTCTGTCGACTTTGTTTTGACATCTGTTTTTCCTTCTTTGACATGGAGTGTGTGTGTATGTGAACATACGTACTAGTGGAAGATGTACAGTATATCACCAGACATCTCAATTCTTGACCTAATTTGTGAGACCAAACATTTTGTGATTGACTCTTCCTTTTCTCATGTCTCTATGAATCTGCTTGACTCTCTTTCTCTCATTCTATCAGTCTGTCTGTCTGTCTGTCTCTCTCTCTCTCTCTCTCTCTCACTCTCTACAAAGACATCTACTGAAATAACCTCTAACAGGAGATGTCATCCATTCACTGATATAGCCACCTCTTCTAACTGCATTACCTCCAATGTCTTTAAAACCAAAACATATTCTCAACTGAAATGCAACCCTATATTATTTGGTACTACACACGTGATACATCAAAGTTACTTATTTCTACACAATCACTGTAAGGGAAAATTTTTGCTAACACAATGAGAAACTATAATGATTTTACATAATGAGCAAGTGTTCTGTAGAATTTATGTCTACAACCAAAGATTGTTTTCATCTCATTTCTCCCCTTAACCACCCTTCTATTCGACTGTTCCTTCTGCTTCCTTCCACCCTTCCTCTTCTTTTCAGCTTTTGATAATTTCATTAGATGAGGATAAACAGCATTTATGAATCTTTTGGAGTTTTCAAGTGAACTGGGTGGAAGACCAGGCACCTTATCCAAAACAAAGTAGATCTTGCTAAAGGCATTGAAAGAACAAGTGGTGGTAGGTAGTGTTAAACTGGACAATGGTTCAAGTTTACCACACAAGAAAGATGCATTCCCGCCAACAATCTATTATATTCTAGTTATAGAATTTCCCTCTCACTGCTTTTATTAACCTGTGGTTGTGGTAGAAACACTACAAAACCATGTTTTAAAGACTAATTCTACTTAACTCCAAATGATTATATCTTCTATGTTAGCATCAATTGAATCCATGTTCTTCTGTTTTTGTTTTCTAGGCCTGGAGACAGGACTGGAGAGGATTTAGATTTAATTTACTGTCGTCTCAAAGAAATTCAAGCATTTGATAAATTTCACCCAATGCTCTTACATCAGATCTGCATTGTTGGTTACTATGAGGACCTGGAGAAAGGTGTTACCTGTAAGTAATCATACACTTTTTAATAATTTTTGTTTTATATTTTACTTGGATTCTTATTTCATATGTGAACACCTAGCTTTATAGAGGCTCTGTTGTTGTTGGTCACAATACTTTTTCAGATTCTCATGTTTCACTGTCACCAACCAATTCCATTACTATGAGTTTGAATTGGGAGCCTGAATCATAGTGAATCTTTCATTAACTGATTACACAACCAGAGACGCTACTCCTATGGATGCATTGCAGTTACTCTCTCAATAGAGCTTGGTGATCCTTACTGTTGATCTTCTAGGATTCCTCCACTCAGAATCAATGTAAGAAGCACCATTGGCCCAGTTGAGCTTTTCCACTACCTCTTCACACTCCACCATGCTGCAGTCCCACAACTTCACTGTAACCCTGGCAGGTTGGCTGAACAGGTGCTATGCCTTGCCAAAGAGCAACCCATAACAGTGCTGGGTACAGTTGTCACTTCATGGGGTATTTTCAAAATATCCACATACCTACATATAAGCTCTGAAGGAACGAAAATTGATTGCAGTATGGTAAATTTTATGTGTTTTATTTTTCAAATTATTGAGGACTAGAAGACAAACCCAGCCTTGCTCAGGATTAAAATAGTTTATTATTGTTTTACTTATTTCGGTATTATAACCCAGTTTCATTCGGGTCTATGTGGGCTACATTTTAAACGATTAAGAATGTTGCTCTGGAGGCCACGCATTTCAAATGAGCAAACTCAAAATTGCTATACAAACTCGCCAGCACTTTTAACACAGGTGTGCAAATTTTCAGCTCAATCTGACCACATATGCACACATTATATATATACATATGCATTACAAGATAAGAAAATGGAGAAATACATCTGCATTAAATATATATGCACATATATACACATTATATACATACACACACACATATATATATACATACGCATTATGTATACATATGTATACACATTATATATATTATATATATATATATATATATATATATAATATATATATATATACATATATATATATACACATTATATATATATATATATATATATAATATATATATATATATATACACATACACGCACATATATAAATTAACATAATAAGTATCTGATTAATAATATCTGTTATCATTATTGTGCGGTGGTGGTGAGCGATAATAATTCACCATTGTAAAAGCCCTATAGTGGGAATATTTAAACTTCAAGAGAGTGAAATATATTTCCGACACAATGTAATTATTTACTATTTTATTCCTCTCCATTAATCACACTTGCGGCTGTCAATGCTTTCTCTTTATAGATACAGAAAGACATACACAGAGAGAGAGAGGGGCTGGGAGAGAAAGAGCGACAGAGAGACAGCGAATATGGAGAGGGAAAGAGAGTGAGTAGAAGCTGTCAAAAACTGTTATATAGATAAAGACGAGGGAAGGGGGAAAGAGAGAAATGGAAGAAGAAAGGGTGATAACTGTAAGAAAGAAACAACAAACACTTGCCAAAGTCTGTTTAAAGAAGATGAATTTTCCCTCTTTTTGCCATAGTAATCACATCTTTATAGCTTGCAAATTTTAACCATCGCAGGTCTCATCCTCACCACGCATTTAGTATCCCTGCCAATTTTCAGCTCAATCCTAGCCTCGGTTTGGCTGCCATTAACCGTCAAAGCAAAATGTGCATACAATTTTCGTGCAAGGACTGTTTTATAGATATAGATTTGTCTGGCAGCACCAAACTGTTGGCATTTTTTTTTGTTGTTTTTAGATCCTATGTTATCTGAATGCCTGGATTTATACTGAAGTAAGAATTAATTACAGGATGGTAGCAATATATCAGCTTACTATTCTGTTGTTAGTTGAGAGAAATCTCAAGAGTTAAGACTCTTCAGACATTATGAAAATGTTGACATCTTTTTTTTACTCTATATTCAATCTTGGAATACTTGTCTTCTTGCAGGGCCAAGGGAACAAGTATTTATACAGAATAAAGACAATATTACAGTTTGCTCCATGTTTTCCATAAAAAAATTTCATGTAGTTAGAAGTTTTATCAAAGCCCAAATTACATTAAGACATCTTATTTTGTTTACCCTATTTCATCTCTGGATATATGGTTTATGCTACAGCAAGGGAACCAGGGTTGACTAAAAGATTCTAACAATATTTCAGACAACCATTGTCACAAAAGATGTCCAGTATTTAAGGATTTTTTAAACTGCTATCACACAACACATCAATACTGAAGAATAAAAACAAATCACAAATACATATAATTAGCTACAGTATCAGTAGCTTCATCAACCACAAACACTGAATCTGATAAACCATATGCTACCTGTGTAAATTATTTATGGAAATTTCTTCTACATTTACTAGTTTCAATCAATGGACTGCAGCCATGCTAGGACACTGCTTTGAAGGGTTTTTGTCAAACAAATAAACTTCTGTACTTTAAGCCTAGTCTGGTACTTATTCTCTCAGGCTCTTATGCCACACCACTAAGTAATGGGAAAGACACACACACACGCACACACATATCATTGACAATAGCTTAGCTGGCCAAAACTTTAAAGTCATTTGCAATACTATTCTTATTAAAGAATAATATACATACATATATATGCACACACACACATACACACACAATGGTCTTCTTTCAGTTTATGTCAACTAAATTTACTCACAGGGCTTTGGCTGGCTATAGTAGATTACATTTGCCCAAGGTGCCATGCAGAGGGACTGAACCCAGAGCCATGTAGTAGGCAAGAAACTTACCACACACTGACAATTTTTTTTTTAATTTTGTTTTTACCATTTTAGATAGAGAGGAAAGGAAAACACCCATTTTTTTCTTTCTTTCTTTCTTTTTTTTTTTCAACCTCTAAAATTGGTGGGATGAAGGGATAACCTCAAACCTGTGATCTGGTTGGAATTATTTTATCGGAATGAGCTCTACTAAAGAACAAAAACACCAAGAGGAGGTGCTAGACTGAGTTACAGAATAAATCGAAGCCAAGAACACTGAATATAAAAGAGTAGAACAAATACCACAAAGTCTGTCAGCCAATACCCTAACAATTCTAACAATTCTCTACACTAGACTGTTATATTTTTTCATTAACCCAGAAAAGATGAAAGACAACATTGACTGCTACAGGACTTGTACCCAGAGCAATGATTATCATATCATATACCATCAAGCATTTTTACCTGTATTCTAATGAGTCTGCCAATTCACTGTTTAAATCAGTGGTTCTCAACCGGAGTCCATATAAGATTTTGTTGTTAAAATTTATGTGCAATAAACTCGTTATATTTCTACAGTACAACAAATGTTTAAACATATTTTTAATACAATTCCAAATAATATTAACCATAAAATATAATAGAAGCTTTCAGTCAGTGAATGGCTATGAAGGTACACAGATATAAATACATGGTGTTCACTCCAACAAATTGCCCCCGGTACTTATTTTTTTTGTTTTTAAGTTTGCTACTTATACAGTGTGTCTGTTTTGCTGAACTGCCAAGCTATATGGATGTAAACATACCAACATCAATCAGAGGGGACCGCAGGCAAAAAATGGTTGAGAACCACTTGTTTAAATTATTGCTTCATGAAGACAAAAGACTACAAAAGAGATGAATTAAAAATTAGCTTCACCAAAATAATACCTAACAACATTTAGTTTGATCTTTCTATGTCTTTGGTTCGACTTCTTTAGCGGGTACCATTTAACTTTCATCTCTCCAGGGTTTATTAGAATAAGTAGCAGGTCTATTTAACATTTAATTGACTATACACCGTCATTCACCCACCTTTCCTCTCACACACAAAAGTAGAAACAATTTATTTTGCACAAACAATTACCGAATTTCATAGTTGAAGTGTTTTACATAAATACACTTCACTCTGTATATTTTTTTCCTATTAGTTTCCATTGTAGACGAAAATATGGTTTTGTTTTTGCTTATGATTTATTGATAAATCGTTGTTGTTGTTGCTGCTGCTGCTGATGTCTTTGTTGTTGTTGTTGCTGTAGCTGTTTTTGTTGATATTGATGTTGCTTTCATCATCATTGTTATTACTATTGTTGTTGTTGGGTAACTGTTGTGTCTATATTATTGTTGCTTCCATTCTTATTGTTGTCGCTATTTCTGACTTAGTTGCTGTTGTTGTTGTTGTTGTTGTTTCTATAATTTTCTATTGTTGATATTGTTGTCAACGGCTTCAACAGTGATAATTATAAAATATGAAGCAACAGGTCATGATATTTTGATACACTAACAGTTATCGATATTCTTCAACTGATCAATATTTCGAAATGGTATTTCCATTTTATTTATTTATATATATTTATATATTTTTTGTGTATTATCAGTAAAAGTCTTGAGGAGGATGTTTTTGATATTTATTATGCAAAGAATATTTTGTTTTTGTCAGGTAGCACATGCACACAGACGTACATACACTCCCATGCACATATATACACATATGCACACAAACACATATATGCACACATATACACATATATATACATCCACGCATATATAAATATATATATATATATATACACCACACACACACACAGGGAGTGAGAGAGATAGTAAGGTAGATAAGTGCAGGTAAGCTTACATGGATCTAAGAAAATACAGATTGTAGAATGAAGAACAAAGATAACAAAAGAACAGAAGAATTCTGTAAAGTCTTATCTTGACAGCTGTTTCTAAGATGGCCATAACTTATGTAATAAGCACATTCACATCAATATGTGTGTGATGTCATAAGTGAATTTCTGCAAGTCCCGATGGAATTGCTAAATAAAATAGGTGGAAAACATACATTTTCTAGCAAAGTTTATGGATATAATAGATTAAAGTGAGCAGAGTGGGGTAGGGAAGAAGGAAAGGAGGAAGTAGAGGGAACAGTCAAATAGTAAGGGTGGTTAAGGAGAGACACAAGATGAATATAATCTTAGTGTAGATATAAATTCTACAGAACATTTGCTCATTATGTAAAATCATTTTAATTTTACATTGTCATAGCTAAAATTCTCTCACTTTCAGTATCATCTTTTTTGCTAATCCCACTCCCTAATCGCAGTGCTTATTTTCCTACACTCCTCATTTCCCCACCTGTCTTGTTCTTAACTGGTTTATCTTTTCTGTGGATTACTACTTTGGCTCCCCGCTATTTTTTCATTAAGGTGGCAAGCTGGCAGAAATGTTAGCATGCCAGGCAAAATGCTTAAGAGCATTTTGTCTGTCTTTACATTCTGAGCTCAAATTCCACTGAGGTCAACTTTGCCTTTCATCCTTTCAGGGTCAATAAATTAAGAACCAGTTGCATACTAGGGTCGATCTAAACAACTGGCCCCCTCCCCTAAAATTTCAGGCCTTGTGCCTAGAGTGGAAAAGAAAAGAACAATATTTCTTTGGCCAGCTGTTAACTTTATCTTTTTTATGTTTGATCTTAGTCAAGCAATATCTTCATTTCATGTTTCCCCTTAACCACTCCTTCTTCACTAATCCACTCTGCTCCTCTCTTAATCCTTTATATTTGTAAACATTGCTGGAAAATACACCTCTACCGTCTTACTCTTGACAAGGGACACCTAACTTACTTTAACAATTTCATTGGAACTTTTTGCAAAACACACACACCCATGACATCATGTACATATTGCATATGAAAATGGACATTGCCAAAGTTATGGCCCTCTTGAAAACCATTTTTCTGATAACATTCTTGGGCACCTTCATGAATTCCATATGCTTACAAAATCAGGAAACAGCACAGTAGCACCCATGATGTTCAGAAACATTTTTTCATCTTCAGAATTGCTGAAGCATGAAATAAGCTACTTGTATCAGTTGCTAGTTATCAGGAGACTACATCATTAGGTAAAATTTTGAACAGGTATAATACCTTAAGCATGATGAACCCAACCAACATTAATGGATAAGTAGTATTTTAAAAAGATAACATTCAAATTTATAGGGATGGCTTTAACAGGCCTGCGAGAGGCAAAGAGATCAAACAACTCTATTATTTCAAAACACTTAACTTAATTAGTTTATAGCCAATACTGGCTATGAGAACATGCAAAAGACACAGACATGTTATAGCCAAGAGATATCCTTTAGATTATTAAAGTCAGGCACATATCTTATCGGTTATGTGAAATGAAAGAAAGCAAACATCAGGGCAGCAGAAAATCATAAAATTGTCATCACCTTTTCAAACATGAACACACAGACAGACAGACATACACACACAGACACACACACACACACACACACACACACACACACACATACACGCATGCATGCACACTGATACACACACATACACACATGCAGGCATGCACACACACACACATATACATAAATACACATACATATATATATATGCACACACATATACATACACACATGCACACCCACACACACACATACTCACACATACACACAGCCCTAAACCAAAATGATATATCATAAAGTAAGCTATATATATGAGAGATATACATGAAAACAAAGATGAACAACAGGCAGCAGATCATACACCAGATTATCAAATATTTCCCAATTTGTTGAATGATAGAGTTTGCAAACAAATATAATGAGAAAGTATAATTGGGAGGACGATGGTCGATGACATAATATCACTCAAATGATATTTAAATATTTAATAATATTTAAATGAGAAGAGTACACTTAACTATGTTATAGAATGTGGCTAATAAAAAGCCAAAAAGTTAAGAGATAAATAGTATTATTCATAGCCTATTTGGTAATTGGTTTAAAGTATGAAAATGTATTTCTAATATAATGCAAGCATTTCACCCTAAGTTCATTAGGTTTGTTAAGGATATTACCTGAACTTTTAAGTATTTCCCATAATTTAGTGCAGGAAAAGGTACACTTGTATCTATCGTTTGAATAAGGTAATGCATATTTCATTATGCTGTAGGTAATTTAGAATCCCAATTTTTGGCTTTCAGTATTTAAATATTTTTCTGCTAGCTTTATTATGATTATTGGAGGTATAAGAATGATTATATAACCTCTGCTTGAATTTGAAAGAAATAGAACTGATGTAAGTAGAAGTGTTTAGGTTAGTTATTACTTCACTCTATAGATATTTTTAGTGATACATAGAAGTTTATTTTTATAATTACATAATTTAGGAGATTTATGGCCAAAGTACTTAGTGTTATTCAAGGACCACAGAGAGTGATAACTATCGTTAGATCTGATAGCATCACCCAAATTATCTGAGGTCATGTAAGAGACAGTGAGGTTTATCACTAACAGCACTACTATTGCAATGGTGGGAGTTAAAACAATTACCATGATCATTAATGGCTACGTAACTTTCATTTACATTAAAATCAACCTTAGGTATCCATAAGCTTTCAATTGTCTTTCAAGTGCTTAAAGCCCTTCTGATAATATTTCCTGTTTTTAAGAGGGAAACTTTCTGTAGAAGCTCTATAGGACATTCTATTCCAATCTCCTTCAACTATTTCTCTATATTTTTACTTATATTCCCAGTTTACAGTGTACCATTTATTACAGGTGCAACCTTTACAGTTTTCATATTCCAAATTCTTGCAATTTCAAACTTTAAGGGATTGTATTTTTTTTTTTTCATCCACTTTCTTTACAATCCTGGTATCAAATGGACATGATGGATCAATTTGTAAGCAACTTTGCTTTTCCTTGCCTATTATTGTTATGTCTGATCTATCAATTTCCAGTTTCTTATTCATTTGAAAAAGGAAATCCCACAGAAATTTGCATTCCTCTCACCCCAACACTATTTTGACCCGATGGTTATACCATGTACCTACAGCTTCAAATTTCCATTTCTGACTAAACTTTCAGCGTAAAACTTTCACAACTTGGTTATGCGACCTGGGGATGATTTATCTGACCATATCCTTTTCTCAAATCATTAGCTATTTTAACTTTCCATAATATCAAACTGAGTGGTATCATGGCTAATACTAATAGTAATGGTGAAATTACCTTGAAATATACCATTCTAATGTTCACTTTCCCAAGTCTTTACTTTCCTCCAATCAATTCAGTATTCCAATGTTTCATACTTTCATTAACTGTTTTTCTCCATATTTTCTGCCACTCCAAACATGCTCATTGTTTTACTTTCCAATTATGTGGTACCATGTCGCATCCTTTTTTGTAAAGCATATCACATGCTACATTCAGTCCTGTCAATCTGCATCTACAATTTCTAATTATCATTTTATCAATTAATAAGTGGACTTCTATTGCCTTACTTTGTTTTCTGCATCCTTTCTGCTCTTCTGGAAGTAGATTGTTATATAAATAGATTATTATATAGTTTCTCTGCCAAAATACCTGCCATAAGCTTCCATACAAGTTACAGGTTGAAAATTTGATGCCAAGTCACCTTTCAAGGGATCCTTGAGACATAACAACATTCATCCACTTCTCATCCTGGTAAGGACATGCCCCTGCTGCAGGCATTCATCCAGTTATGCAGCAATCCTTTCATACAGCTGTGTAAAGTTCTTTGGCCAATAGCTTTGTACTCAATCCAGGCCAGGTTCTTCCCAATTTGCTATTTTTTTAGACTTCAGTCTCACTGCAAATAGATCAACTCTGATGTCCGTTGTCTTGACACTGTTGCAAGTTGTCTTTCCACTTGTGTTAGCCACTCTGCACTTTCTTTATGTCTCACCAGCCTGTTCCACAGTTCTCCTCTAAATATTTTACTTTCTTCTGCATCTGGAATCATTTTCTGTTGCTGGTCCTCCTTCATTTCCTTAAAAAGATGCATTTTATTTGATTTAAACTGTCTATTTTGTTCCAAACCTTTACATCTGGCATCATATCTTTTCAATTTAGACTTTTATTCTGTCACCCTTTGCGATAATTCTTCCCCTCTCCTCTGATTTGTACTTTCCGTTCATTTTCTGATTACTGCCTCATTCTTGAGCTCTCCTCTTATTATCCTATTCAATTGCCCTAGTTCTTTCTGTGTCTTATCCAACTTCATTCGTAGTCTCTTCCTCCAGTTTGGTTCTTTCTTTTCATTTCCTTTCATTTCTTCCATTTTCTGCTTGTATCCTATCATGTCAGCTACAACATTAGCAGCAGCTATGATTAACTGGTTTGTTTCACTAATGTTTTCTGTTGTTACCAAGCTCAAAACATCATTTACTTTGCCTGCGGCTCTACATACTTTTCCTCTGCCTATATATCTTACATTTGGTATTATTGTTATTATCATCATCATTATTAATAGTTCTGTAAATGACATTCATAATAATGAGACTTGTGTTGAATATTAATGATAATAATGATTGTAGTGATAAATTTTCCAACACTAATGTTACTTATATGAATGGTAATAATGATTTGGTGGCCACACAAACTAGATTGACAACCTTTCTGATTAAGAATTTACTATTCAACAGAGGTTAATCATTAGTAACTTCAGACTTTGGGCTATAAGAACTCCAAAAAGAAAACCAATCTGGAAAAGAAAGATTTGGAAGCTTAAATAGCTTAAAAGCTTGCATCATCAGAAATTTAGAGACGTCTTAATTGAAGCATTTGACCAGAAGGTGGAGGATATAGAAACATATAACATAGAGGATAACTGCACGGTCCTATGGAACAGTTTACTGAGGGCCCCAGACCAAATTTATGGCTGGTACAAAGCCATAACCAGACCTAGGGTGACATGGTAGTTGAACAATGCCATTAGAACGAAGAAACAGGTCTGGAAGATTTGGAAGAATGGGAGTAGTAGAGACCTGTGCCAGGTAGAGAGAAGAGAAGCTGAGTGACAGGTAAATTTAGCTAGGGAAGAAGCAGAAAGAGAAAATTTTGCCAATGTTCTGCAGCATGCAGACTAGAGACTTGACATGTTCTAGATTGCAGGACAGTGTGTCAGAGAAAATTGTGATACTGTAAAAAAGAAGTGTGTTTGGCTGGATGATGGTGCACTTGTGCTTAGTGATTCTGCAGAGAAAGAGGCATGGAAGTGTTAGAATGAAAGGCTGCTAAATGTGGAAAATACATGGATAAAGAGAGTCTTCACCCAAAAGATTTATATTAGAATTAAAGAAGCTTCAGGTGTGTAACCAAAGTCTGGAAATATAGGGCCTTAGAGTTAACAAAGACTAAAGTACTTGTAAGTAGGAAAACAGACAAATTACTAAAAAAGGTGTAGGTAGAAACTTCATGTGGTGTACCAGTGTAAGCTAAGGATACATTAGAGGAGTAGTGGAATTACAGGAAGGTTAACATTGAAAATAGTCTTTGTGTGTGACAGATGTGCAGAAATAATAAACAATAAAAACACGCTAGAAACAGATTCTTCAAATGCCCAGGGGGACCCTTAGAGTTTGTAGATAGTATCCATTATCAACATGACCAAGTTAGCAGTGGAAGTGGGTGCTCTAAAAGCATAATTGCTAGAATAAGAACCAGCTGGCCAATTTCAGTGAGCTGTTACCTCTCTTGGTAACAATGGGCCCCTCCCTCAGAGGGAAAGACAGATTGTATGATATCTGTTCACAAACATCTGTGCTATGTTGCAGAGAAACATGGGCTATGAATGTAGATGACATGCAAAAGCTTGAAAGAAATGAAACCAGCATGCTCCAGTGGATGTGCAATGTCAGTGTGCATGTATGACAAAGTATAAATGTTTTGTGTGAAAATTGTGTATACGAGACTTAAGATGAAGTGTGGAAGCAGAGAAACTGTGGTTACAAGATGCATATGAATGAAGACAGGTGCATAAAGAAGAGCTGATCTCTAAATGTAGAGGGAATCTATGAAAGAGAAAGACCCAGGACAATGTGTGATGTAGTGGTCAAAAATGATCTTCAGAAGTTGAGCCACACAGAGAGGACAAAAGCTGAGACACTATGCTTAAGAAGGCCCATCGAGTTAAGTAAAATCGAGGCCAAAATGCTAGTCCTTTATGTCTGTGTTCTCATGTGAAGGAGAGTTTTGTGGGGGACAAACCTCTTCCCCACATTTCATCTTACCAACACCTCACCCCCACCCATTCATGTTCCCCACGTGCTGTATTCCCCTCCTTCTATCTTCCACTCTCTCTCAAAAAACCCACCTCTACACTATGTCTCTGTGAAATCTCTTCCCCACAACATATCCTTCCAACACTCCTCCCTCTGTCCATGCTCACTCACTACATTCCTCTCTCCTCCATGTCTCACTCTCCTTTCAAAACCTCACACATTTACCCACCCATTCACCCTGTCCAATCCCCATCCCATCCCATCTTTACCATCTTATTTCTCTTCTCTCTCGCTCTCTCTCTCACTTCTTTCACCAACTGAGGTAACCATGTATCTCCTTTACTGAAAGGATACCTTTTTCTGTCTCACTATTTATATTCTAACTCCTCGTCACCTGCCAAAAAGCCACCATCCCTCAATGTTACTGCCCACTTCAGTTGGGAGGTTTTGCTTTGCAAGTCTTGCAAGTTATGTGCTGACTTCACTGCTGCTTGCGCCAAATAAAAAGCACCCAGTACACTGTGTAAAGTAGTTGGCATTCAGAAGGGCATCAAACCATAGAAACAATGCCAAAGCAGGCAGTAGAGCTAGGTGCAGTCTTCTGATTTGCCAGCTCTTGTCAAACCATCCGATCCATGCCAGCATGGAAGGAGGACATCAAATGATGATAATGATGATGGTGGTGGTGGTTAAAGTCAGGTCACTTGAGAGTAATTAACTAATGTTATTACAATGTAGATAGTATACATGAATCCAAAGGCACAGTCTTCAGTGTTCTGCAAGTAATAATAGATAATACTAATGTAAGACTAAAGTACTGATAAAGGAACAGCCTGGAAAGAAATTAAGGCATGTTACTGCCAAGAATGTAGGATAAGAAAATCCAAAGACAGAGATCAATGATGTTGCAGTCATACTTGTTCTTTGTTTCAAGTTTTCTGGGAGTGTTTCCATTATTGTAAATATATATTTTGAACACAATATATGAAAATATACTTTGAAAAATAGAATGGAAAAATATATAAAAAAATATAATATTAAATATGTATGTTTAACCTATAATAGTTGAAACACTTCCAAAGATAGTAGAACTGTCTAGAATTCCAAGGTGGGGAGGTCAATATAAGGAATACGGAATTAGTGCTTTATAATAAAGAACTCAAAATATCAATTCCATCTGGAAATGACCATGTTTGATATGTAGAAAGGGAATTAGTAAGAATTCAATACCATGTACTCAGTAGCATATTTAGTAAAATTACTATTTCTTCTTTATCACAGGCATGACTCTGTGGTTAAAAAGCTCATTTGGCAACCATATGTTTCAGGTTCAGCTCCACTGTGCATCACCTTAGACAAGTGTCTTCTACTAAATTCCTGAGCCAACCAGTGAGTGAATTTGGTTGATGAAAACTGTGAATGACGTTTATTGTCATCATAGTTTAACCTTTCATCACCTGGTACAAAGCCATCTCACTCAATACCACTCCCACTCTCAACTGAGGGATCTTCATTATGCATGTTACTTGGTGATCTCACTGGTGCCATGTAAAAAGCACCCAGTACACTTTGTAAAGTGGTTGGTATTAGGAAGGGTATCCAATTGTAGAAGCCACACCAAAGCAAAGAGAGCCTAGCGCAGTCCTCTGACTTGCCAGCTCCTGTCAAACCATTCAACCCAAGCCATTATGGAAGACAGGCTCTAAACAATGATGATGATGATGATCTTAGCAGTTGAGCAAAAGTAACTGATAGAATAAGTTCCAGACTTAAAAATAAATAAGTACTGAGGTTGCTTTGTTTGACTAACTCCTTCAAAGCTGGCCACCAGTATGGCTGCAGTCCAAAGACTATAACAAGTAGAAGAAAGAAGATAAGCAGAAAATGAAAGGCAACTTCTATGACAATTATAGGATCTTTGTGACTGATGGTGAAGTGGATAATGGGAAAGAAAATTTGGCCTCTGACTTATAGGATGCAGTAGTAGGAAGCAACAGCAAGAGATCATCATCAGTAGTCATCATCATCATCATCATTTTAACATCCACTTTTCCATACCTGTATAGATTGGACACAATTTGTTGAGGTGGATTTTTTCCACAGTTGGATGCCCTCCCTGTCATCAACCCTCACCTACTTCTAAGTGAAGGAATATTTCTCGATGACCAGATGTTATCATGAAAGATTGGAAATGAAGAACACTGCTTGCATGCTGGTGACACTTATCTAAGCTGTAACATCTTTGATCATGGGTTTGCTCAACCTGGTCTGAATGAGAGCTAAACAATAACAACAGCTATCACTATATTACAAAGGGCACATTTGAAAATGTCGTCCCAGATACACTATGTCAAAAATAAAGACAAAATTGTCATGGCTGGAATCTGTTTGATCATAGGTCTGGTGGATCAGAATTAGCCCAGGGCTAAACAATAACAACATCAAACCAGGCAGAAAACCTCTAACAGTTGCTTGCTCTGCTAGAAATAACAACTCAATCTTGTATTGTCTTATGTCAATATATTGGATTATGTGGTCCTGAATGAACACTAAGAAAAATATGACAAGATGGTCATGAATGAATGGCATTGATCATAGGTCTGTTGACCTGGGGCTAAACAATAATAAGAGTAACAAGCTAATGGGTATGAGCAATCAAGGTAACATTTGCTGCATCACTCAACCTGTTAGAAATAGCCAAACCTCACACAATTTGTACCCTAGCATCTTTAGAAAGCAAAGGACTTGTTAGTTGATGTAGTCTGCATGAAAGGCAGGATGGTCGTGGCTGGGAAAGAAATGTCTTTAACCAGCTGGAACATTTATTGGAAAAGAACTGAAGTGAAGAACAAAAACTATCACTACCAGTGCCACTACCACAACCACCACCATTGTTACCACCACTATCACCACGACACTGCACCATCACCACCACCATCACCACTACAACCACATCATTTCCACCACTACCATCACCACCACCACACCATTACCACCATAACCACCAGTAACATTACCACCATCATTCCTACAACCACAACAACCCACACTACCACCACTCCATAGTGTCACCACCTCCACCACCACCACTACTGCTTCCACCATCACTATGAACACCATCACTTCTACCACTCTCTGCTCTACCACCGCCACCACATCTCCACCATCTCCATAACCACCACCACCACCACCATCAAAAGATATCAATACACATACTATCCACCATGCTCTGATAACTTTATCCTATATACTTCCTCAATATGTTTCACTGACCAGAACTAATTAAATGTTTTATGTCTTTTAATTGTGAATATTTTATTGATAAGAAAAAGAGGAGGATGGGGGGAGTGGGGAATGGGAGGGGTAGGAGGGGCTGTATGGAAATGTTTGTTGGAACATTAAACCGTAGAAAGTGTGTATGCAGAGGGGAAGTGGGAGTGGAGGGGAGGTGGCAGGGTGTTAATGAATAGATTTGTCAGTTTTATTATAAGAGATATATTGATATGAAGAAAGATGTTTATATCTGATTAATTGGTGTGAAGACGTCGTTGGTAAGGGTGGAATGGTGTTGTTGATTAATTAAGGAGTTTAATTGATTCAGTGGAGCAGAATATTGACAGCTGCATGAACAAGTAGCACTAGCAGTACTGAAATGTAGCTGCAGAATTAGTTGCACTTACTGTACAAGCAGTAACAAAACCAAAATATGTTGCAAGTTACACACCACCAACACCAGCAACAACAACAACAACAACAATAGGCATAGAAGTACCAGAATCACAAACACCACAAAATAGAGAAGCATTCCCTGTAACAAACAGTTGTACAAGTACTGCTTATAACACCAGGTGCACCCCAAATGCACTAGCAGCACTAATGCAGTAGAGCTAGTAACATCACCAGTACTATCTGCACCACCACCAGCAGTGCTAGTTAAACTACCAACAGCTTCACTAGTTGCATCAGTTGCACTGGTACAACTTCACCAGACACTCCAGATGCAGTAGTGGTTCTAGCTGCAGTCAAGCCAGTTACAAACTAAAATAAGGTTGCTCTAATCATTCTGGCTCTGTAGCACTTGATCCAATCACACCTGCACTAGTTGCATCAGTGACTCCAGTTGCAATAACAGGGTTACTTCACTGACTGCTACATCAGTCTCTCCATCTGCAATTACCGGTGCCAGTCAAGCCACCAGTTACAGTCAGTCATTCAAGATACTGCAGAAGTGCTAAGTTTTAACACCAACAGTAGGTATTATGTTTCCATCCACTTCTGCTCAGTATCATTCCTAGGCCTGTATGTAAATATGTGTGTATCACATATGTGCTGTTCTGTGTGTCTTCTGTGTGCATGTATTGCTTCTGAGATAATGTATGTGTTGTGTGTGTGTGTGTGTGTGTGTGTGTGTGTGTACCCATGCCAGCATGGAAGGCAAATGTTAAATAATGATGATGATGATGATTATGATGATATATGTTTGTATGTATGTTGTGTGTGTGTGTGGTGAGATGCCATGCATATGTCTTATGTATGTACATGTTGCATTTGTGTATGTATCTGTATTTGTTTTGTGTGTTATAACAATTCCATTAAATACTGGCCTCAAGTCCAACAACAAAATCTCACAGTAAAGTAATTGGCTAAGTAAAACCACACTCACCCAAGATCCTTTAACCCAGAAGCTTAATTTAACTGCATAACCAAGATTTCACATCAGACTGCTTGTCAAGTTAACCTTTAACACACTGTAGCTGCATCATGTCACCATATGAGTTTTCTCCCTTGTAGTAACAGGGAAGTGGCAAGGGAAACAATTCTAGAGAAAACGCAGTGTACTAAAGGTTAAATAATACTGACCACATGACCATCACACAAAGTCACATGACACAGAAAACATTTAAAGCAACTAACACTATTACAGTATTTGCAATGTAAAAAACACAAGTTAGCCATTCAGAAACACACAAAAACTGTTAACCTCAATTAACCCTTTAGTATTTAAAGTAGCCATACCCAGCCAAAATATTTTACATGTTTTATGTTCAAACTACCCAGATCTGGCTTCTCACTCTTACCCTACAATTTCATTCTAAAAATAAGCCATCACATCATCAAAACCTCAAAGCTATTTTATAAAGTATGATTAATTCAAAACCATGTGAATAAATAAGCATTACATTTGACAAATGTGAAGGTACATGGCTTAGTGGTTAGAGTATTCAGTTCATAATTATAAGGTCATGAGTTCAATTTCTGGCAACATGTTTGTGTCCTTGAGCAAGACATTTTATTTCACATTGCTTTGGTCCACTCAACTGGCAAAAATGAGTAATACCTATATTTCAAAGAGCCAGTCTTGTCACTTTCTGTGTCACACTGAATCTCCCTGAGAACTATATTAAGGGTACACATGTCTGTGGAGTGCTCAGCCACTTGCATGTTAATTTCACAAGTAGGCTGTTCCATTGATTGGATCAACTTATCATTATAACCGACAGAATGACAGTTGTAGAACATTTGACAGGATAATCTGAATACTAAAGGGCTAAACATTTATTTATAATATTGTGTCAAAATTTTTGTCACACAAAACTGAGTAGTAGAGTAGTAACTCTCAATTTTGTTAATACAGGAAGCTGAAAAGATTGGCTGTAAGTAGACTTTACGTTTCTGAAAACAAGAGTACAGTATCCGTCAGCAGTAGCTTTAGTCATGGACCTAGCTGGTCAGTAGACAGCTACGTTTAAATATCATTTCTAAGCCTTGTTTTCAACTGGCTGTAGTAATGTTAACAGTAATGAATATAACATGTGTAGTTGTAGTAATAATATCAGTAATTATTTTCATGGGGTACACTACATGTGTCTGTAGAGTGCTCAGCCACTTACATGTTAATTTCACAAGTAGATTGTTCCATTGATTGGATCAATTCATCATTATAACCAACAGAGTGCTAGTCATAGTACATTTGACAGAATACTGAAGGGTTAAACATTTATTTATAATATTGTGTCAAAATTTTCGTCATTCAAAACTAAAGCACAAATTGTTTGTCTGTGAACAGGTTTTGGTTTCAAGGGACAAAAACTACAACACTATATTACAAATAAACATTTATGTAAAGTCTTTGTATGTTTCTGAATGACTAACTTGTGTCTTCCACACTGAAATCTCTTTAGTTTCAGAACGATGATCTCAGATCAAAACATCTGCTATGCAAGTACATCTCCATAACGCTATTTCAGTAGCATACAAATGTTATATTGTTTTTTTATTTTGTCATTTGACTACTGATATTGTTTATTTTTTACTTGTTTCAGTCATTAGACTGTGGCCATGCTGGGGCACTGCCTTGAAGGGTTTTTTTTTTAGTCAAACGGCTCAACTCCAGTACTTTCTTTAAGCCGGGTACTTTTTCTAATGATCCCTTTTGCCAAATCATTAAGTTACAAGGAAGTAAGCACAGCAACGCTGGTTGTCAAGTGGTGGTGAGGGACAAACACACACATACAACGGGCTTCTTTCAGTTTTCATCTACCAAGTCCATTCACAATGCTTTGGTTAGCCCAAGACTAAAGGAGAAGACACTCAAAGTGCCATGCTGTGAGACTGAACCCAGAATCATGTGGTTGGGAAGCAAACTTCTTACCACACAGCTATGCCTGCTTAAGTTTTTTAACTTATGTAGATACCAGTTGCACTTGTTGCAAAAGCAAGCTATACTTCTATCCCTGTCATATTCACAGCATATATGTGAAACATGCTCCACTATAATAGCAAGAATACTATATTTCTCTTTTCTTTATTGTTCAATTGATAGTTTATTTTCAAACACCTGCTGATTGGACATGGCTTTCTTTTTCAAACTCATCTAGAGATGTAGAAGCTAACAATACGTTTAAAAGGCAGCTACATTTGGCATAAGGCCATCTGCACTTGTATTTCCAGATGATGGGATGTATCTCCTTGATGTCATAAACCATTACTTCAAGCAGTCTTCAAAATCTTAAAAAAGAATGAAAGCTTGATTTTCACTTAAAACAATAGCCAATTTGCACTTGTGAAATGACCAAGTTTTCTTCAACAAAGATATGGAAATTTTATAAAGAAATAATTCAAGATGGGTTAAAATAATTTTATACATAACTTGAATGTATAATAGAGATAGTTCAGCTTTAAAATTCTAGTTACTTCCTACCTTATATATTACTTATATTATGCATGTAGGAAATTCTAGTTATTTGCTACCTTATATATTACATATATTATATTATGCATGTAGGAAATTCTAGTTATTTCCTACCTTATATATTACATATATTACGCATGTATAAGTGTGCTCTAAGTCTTTGAATAAATATATTTGTACCAATTTTATTTACATTCAATGAAACAAACATAAAAAATATTTATTTAACATTTAGAGGCATGTTTCCTTTTCTTTTTAAATTTTCAAAATTATTTCCAAATTCTGAAGGCAAAAATAAATAAATTATGAGAAAAAAATCTGTATATACAAGAAAAGAAATATATCTTTATTAATAGACAAAGTGCTCTTCATAGCTTTCTCTGCTTTGCAAAAAAACTTTGGATTATTACTATTTTAACTGTTGTAATGTGCATATAGGCAATACTTTAGAAATATGCACTCATGTGCAACTGTGTGTGAAACAAACTGACACAAATGACAAGTGGATTCAAATAGCTGCCAAAGCAAAGGTTTTGTGGCATGTGGCATGATGAGTGTAGGTATCTTACATAAAATAATAGTCAAATGTATTGTAATAGAGGCAGTAAATCAACCTAGGGTTGTTATATTTTGAGTTTTATAGCATGCTAACAAGTTATAGAAAACAGAGATAGAAGCTTATTCCATGTAAGTCTGCCAACAGTAAAACCATGTTGCTGTTTACATTAGTAATTGTGAGTACTAATTAAAAACACAGTTCATAGAGTCGTCAGTGCTTGCTAATGTCAGAAGTATTGGTCAAAGTAACCACCACTTCAACATTTGGTTGATAACACTTCAATTGCTTGCAATAATCACACTTACAATTAACATTCCCATTCAAATATCCCATGAAATAATCTTCACCATTTACCTCTTTTCATATGACTCTCATCATTTTCTGGGTTTGTATTCATAAGATATTCATCAAACATTCATAACATTTAGCAGTTCTTTTCATCAAGTTCATTTCCTCTAGTACCAATTTCCAATACAGTTTTTTACCTTCTTTTAGCAAAAGTTAAATTACTTGGGACCAGTTGTCTTGTACAATTTCTGTATACTATCATGACCACAACTCTTTGGCATATTCTACAATTTTTCAGCAGATATTGCTCATTTGATAGTATGTGTATTAAGCAGTTATAAGCAATATGGCACTCTTAAATAATTCTTCCTAGATACCCATTTTGTGGTATTTCTTGAACATGATCATTGTATATTTATTTAATCCTGTATATTATTACTTGATGTTTGTATAAAGGTAATTAGTTATTGTTAAGTGTTTCATGACAAGTCATATCTTCATTGCATTTATAATGATTCTGGTAAGTATTTGCTCAAATTCTATTATGAAGCCCTACATAAAGTATCAATCTGAGTATAGTTATCACTATATGAGGCTCTTTACCTTCTATAATTCTATAACTAAGCTCTTACATTGAACTCCTTGCTATACCAAATAGTATTAATCTCATAGCCACCAGAATGAGTTGAATGACACAGCAAATATGTAGAACATAAAACCCTTCAACAAATTGAATGTGATGTGTATGAATGTATGCTTATGCTTGATATATGTGGTGTATGTTGTGTGTGTTTTGTTTATGGTGGGGTTGTGTGTGTTGAATATATCATATCCGTGTTTGTATGTGTGTGTATGTGTATGAGGTGTGTGTGCAGGTATGATTGCATGTTGTGCAAAAGCACCAGTGAGAATTTGAGAAATATTTTAACTCACAACGTCCAAGTTCTATGCCTGACTTAATAACAGCAGTGTTGCTACCCTTAGATTAGCAAATGTTATGTATAAATGTCATTTTCATTGTTCATTCAAGCAAATAGTTATCATTCATAAAGACATGGGATATGAGCTGGTTTGGGCGATATGTCTACCAGTGTTTATAGATATTTTATTGAATGACACCTTGAAGATATTGGAAATTTAGAAAGAAATTTATTGTAAACTACTGAAAATAGTTTAGAACAAAATGGTTGGTTATTGGATTTGAGGGAGAACATTAATGTTATTATCAGTATCACCTCAGCAAGAGTTCATAGAAAAGTTTGATGATGAGTTTAGTTAACATCAGGAGTGAAGAATCTCACATTCTGAGCCATTTCTGTTTCATCTAAAGAGTAGGAGTGTGGAGAATTAAAGTGGTAGTGCTACTTGAGTTATGGGCCAGTAATATTGGTTTCAAATTTTGGCACAAGGCCAGCAACTTCAGGGGAGGAAGTAAATTGATTACATCAACCCCAGTACTCAGCTCATGCTTATTTTATCAGCCCCAAAAGAATGAAAGGTAAAGTCGGCTTCAGTGGAATTTGAACTCGGACTGTAAGGATGGACGAAATGCTGCTGAGTATTTTGCCTGGTGTGCTTACGATTCTGCCTTATGGTCAAGTAATATTAGGTATTGAAAACCCTCTATGCAATTGATTAAACTACTAGAATTGTTAGCTTGCAAAACCATGAATATATATTAAGGGGAAGGTAGTTACTCAATAATTTACCTTTTTCAAAGAATTGTTTAGAAGACTACATTTCAAAATTAGTGGAAGTATAGATAGGCAGGGCAGTCTTAACAGCATTTTATAAACCCCCTCCCAGGCAAATCAATACACTGGACCCTATACTTATTAACAGCAAGCCACAGCATATATAAATTAAAATTGGGCACCAGGACTCATGCTGCCTCTGGGCAACTACCCAATGAGCCATGCCTTAAGGTAGGCATAAATTATGGTAAATCACTGGTAAAAATTTAAGAAAATTATTGATATAAATGTAATTAACATTGAAGTAGACAATATGAATTATTAAATAATGAAACAAGCAGATCAAAGTATTGACAACCCTTTTAAAACCAAGTGATGTATGAAGAAAACCACTCTCTGTATACATTTTAGAGATTCAAATTCAGAGGAAGATAAATTCAGTTATACAGAAATGAAACTTGGCATGTTTAATAAGGATGATTATGAATGTACATAATATTATTATGTATTTTAGATATTCTATATTTCTCAGATTTATTTTTTAACCATGTTTTCCACCTGTATCTCTTTACATATTTTTTTCTATTTCTCTGACTTTATTTTATCTTACTTTGCTGTATTTCCCCTGTAATTCTGACTTTTTATATAGCAATACATATTTTTTCAAAGAAAATATCATATCTCAATAACATAGTTTTTCAATAATAGCTGATGGTTTTAAATTATTTGTACTACCTTACTCTATTGACTAATTCTTATGTTCACCTATACTAATTTCTATCATCACTCACTTCTTACTACATCCCAAATTCAAACACCACATAACATAAGCTTTTAATCACACCAACTTAGATACTGAGAGCATACATTTGTAATTAGATTGCACCTAAATTCTTCTAGACCTATATCACTTCCTTTCACATCTCAAATCTAATCTCCACTTAAGAATTGCTTCTCCACATATTCACTCAACCATAGATAAACACACAATTTCCATTCCAATCACACTTGCTATCCTAATAGATCTTTATCATTCCCTCCATAAATATATTTATACTAAAACAAACTTGTTGGTTACAACCTGCTACAACTCAGCATCATATACTTGCTTCTCACCCATAAATCAATTTCTTGAAAAAATACTTTCTTACTAACATTATATAGGCATAGATGCAGGCTTGGCTGTGTGGTTAAGAAGTTTGCTTCACAATCACATGATATTGGGTTTAGTCTCACTGTGCAGCATCTATAGTCTTCTTCTATAGGTATAGGCTAACCAAAGCTTTGTGACAATTCATTAGACAGAAACTATGGAAGGTCATTACACTTTTATTTATAGTGTATGTGTGTGTGTGCATGTGTGTATGCATGTTTGTGTGTGTATGGGTTGGACGATTTGACTGAGGACTGGCAAACCAGATGGTTGCACCAGGCTCCAATCTGATCTGAGTGAGTTCCTGCAGCTTTATGCCCTTCCTAACACCAACCACTCTGAGAGTGTAGTGGGTGCTTTTATGTGCCACCGGCACGAGGGCCAGTCTGGCAGTACTGGCAACGGCCAGGCTCGAAAATGGTGTTTTTTATGTGTCACCTGCACAGGAGTCAGTCCAGCGGCACTGGCAACGACCTGACTCAAATGTTTTGTTCACGTTGCACCGGCACAAGTGCCAGTAAGATATATATATATATATATACACACATGCACAGTGAAGTTTGGTGATGCAAACAGGAAAAATAAAACTCAAGACATGATTATATTCTTTTATTGTTTTACTTGTTTCAGCCATTAGACTGCAACCAATGCTAGGGCACTGCCTTGAAGAGTTTTAATCAAATAGATTGACTTATTTTTTAAAAGCCTGTTACTTATTCTATCAGTCTCTTTTGACAAACTGCTAATTTTCAGGGATGTAAACACACCAACACCAGTTGTCAAGCAGTGGTGGGAGACACACAAATACACATGCACACATACATATGTACATATACAATGAGCTTCGTTCAGCTTCTGTCTACCAAATCCAGAAGACACTTGCCCAGGGTGCCATGCAATGGGACTGAATCTAGAACCATGTGGTTGGGAAGCAAACTTCTAACCACACAGTCACATTTGCACTTTCTTAGCAGAAACAATTGAATGATTGAAGGGCTTGAGAGTGCAGGTGTGGCCTTACACCATGGACCTAACACCACAAGACTTTGCAAGAAACAATGGTACATCTCTTTATGAATTCATACACTGCTTGGTCTTAGCACCTTCTCTCTTTCTTGTAACAGCTTCCAAATTCCATCTCTCTCACCAATTTCATTCTCCTTTCCTTTGCTTTACTCCTCCTGTTTTCTTTCCACTTATCTTCCATTCACTTACATACATAACTTAACCCCCCCCCCACTACACACAATATACATATCTACTGCATACACACACACGCACATAATCATAACCACCTACAGAAATCTCATACACTGACACACATTACCATACACTCACATGCACACACATACACTCATGCACACACATGCGCACACTTGTATACACACTCCTGTACACACGCATACATACTCATACTGACGCACAAACACATGTACATACAGTGACACACACACGCATCACCCAGCCTCTTGACCATACATCCCACTACTACAACATCCTACTGTTACTAATTGTTAGTTCTACCCTCAAAACACACTCACATAAATATACACACACACATACACTACCATCTCACATACCATTCCCTAATATACAAGCATGCTACTTGCAACCTGAACATATACACAGACAATTGCATTCACATATAAACACATATACACACGCGTGAGCATGCAAACACCAACTGTTTCTTCTGCCTTCAAAAGCCACATTCCTTATTTCTTTCCAACTTCAGGTCAGTTATTTTTTGGCAATGTAACAATACATGTGCTTTTCCCCAAACTGTCTGCTCTTTCCTCCTTTATTTCATCTCTGGACTTTTTCCTCTATTCAGTAAAGATCCAGGCTTGAAACATCATTTCTCCTCCTATTTTTCCTGCTAAAATTTTCGTTAGGCATTTAGTCCTACGAAGAAAGGCTGAGGACGCTCGACCTTTATTCTCTTGAAAAACGCCGCCGCCGTGGTGATCTCATTCTCGCCCACAACATCATAAGCAGAAAGTGTAACCTCTCGAAAGAGCTGTTCTTCACTCCTGCTCCAGAGCGTCAGCTGCGGGGTCATTCCGAAAAGCTCTACCTGCGACGATTTCATCTCAATCGAAGGAGAGGAGCTTTCTCCGTCCGGGTTGAGGATCCGTGGAACAAGCTGCCAGATGAGATGGTGAAGATGCCGACGACCGCTTTGTTCAAAGCCTCCCTTGACCTCAAGTGGCCTGAACTCTTTACATGAACACCATGTCCCCCTACATGGCCTTGCTATTTGCTTTTGAGCCAAATTAACTAACTAACTTATCATTACTGGTACTTTAAACTCTTCGGTTGCATATTTGTGTGAATAAAATCGTTTTTCTTTGGAATAGAAAAAAGTCTATCTTTATTTCTTCTTTTGCTGGTGTCTCAAATTTAGGTTAAATCAGTGTTTCTCAAAAGGGAGGCCTATGGGAAGGCTGGACAAGTTGCTTTGAGAAAATTTGGTTTAAATGTTTGACAACTCAGCACCGTCTGTTGGATAGTGGGGGAGCGTTTTGCTCGTATATATATATATATATATATATATATATGGGACTGAACCCGGAACCATTTCGTTGGGAAGCAAACTTCTTACTACACAGCCACACCTGCATCAGCAGAGCTGCAGTCATATGACTGAACCAAATAAAAGAATAAAAGAAATATATATATATATATAAGAAGAATTAGATGCAGTGTGCAAGAGAGAAGACTGCACTGTTTGGCCATGTGATGCGTATGGATGTAGACAGTTGCATTCTGAAGTGCCAATCACTGAATGTCAATGGAAGATGTGGGATGAAGTATTGAATGCTGATCTCTAGACACTGAACCTTATGAAGGAAATGACAAAGAACCGAGATATCTGGTGTCTTGTGGTACTCTAGAAGATCCATCCGTCATAGCAGAATTGATTCTGGTACTGGTGCCACTTAAAAAGTACTTGTGCTAATACCATGTTAAAGGTACTGATGCTGGTGCCATATGAAATGCACCCAGTACACTCTGTGGAGTGGTTGGCATTAGGAAGGGCATCCAGCTGTAGAAACTATGCCACAACAGACAATGGAGCCTGGTGCAAACCCTGGCTTCACTAGTTCCGGCTGAACCATCCAACCCATGCCAGAATGTCATTACCATTTAATGTCTGCCGTCCATGCAGGCATGGGTTGGATGGTCGACAGGAGCCGCCAGGTAGAAGACTATCCTATGTTACTGTGTCTGTTTTGGCAGGGATTTTACAGCTAGATGCCCTTTCTAACACTAACCACTCCATAGAGTGGACTGAGTGCTTTTTATGTGGCACCAGCACAGGCGAGGTCAGTTTTGGCATGGCTTTTACAGCTGGATGCCATTCCAGATGCCAACCACTTTACAATGTGGACTGGGTGCTTTTTATGTGGCACCAGCACCATCAGAGTCACCAAATAACTTGCAAGACAAGGAATTTTGAGAGTTGTGTCAGATGAAGAAAGGTTAGAGTGTGACAGAGAGGCAGTAACAGGTGTCTTGCTATAGAGGAAGGAGAACTGGAAGAGGTGATCTTGAGTCAGGCAAATATCATCATCATCATCATCATCGTTTAACGTCTGCTTTCCATGCTGGTATGGGTTGGACAGTTTGACTGAGGACTGGTGAGCCAGAAGGCTGCACCAGGCGACAATCTGATCTGGCAAAGTTTCTACAGCTGGATGCCCTTCCTAACAATATATATATATATATATATATATATATATATATATATATATATATATATATATATATATATATATATATTATATATATATATATATATATATATATATATATATATACATATACAGTCACAGAGACAGACAGATGTGTGTGTACATATCTTGCAATTTTGTCTCTCTCACCATATAACAGTCAATGTTTATTCCTTTCCATCCCATAACTTAGCAATTTGGCAGGAAAATAACTGATAGAACAAGTAGCAGACTGAAAATAAATATAAACCCATGCAGCTGCTCAGTTTGGGTGAAATCCAATGACTGAAACATGAAAAAAAATTGAAGAACACGTGTGTGCACATGTCTTTCTGTCTATGCATGTTTCTCACCTCTTTCACAACCAGTATTGGTTTGTTTATATACTTGTAACTTAGCAGTTCAGCAAAAAGTAACCAGCAGAATAAGTAGCAGACTTAAAAATAAATACTCGGAACAATTTTATAGAACAGACTTTCCAAGATGGTTGTCCTAGTATTGCTGCTGTTTAATGACAGAAAGCTGTAAAAGACTATTTCTAAAACACCAATTTTGGTCTACAATGTATTTTACTTCCACACTTCCTACATCAATTCTTCTAATACACACACATTAATATTATATTCTTTCTTTCTAAATTAATAACATCTTATAACCCAATAGTAATATAAAACCTTCTACTTTATCAATTACTACTTTGGTCAACTATTATTAGCTTATTTTATATGATTCATCTTGTTTTATATGATTTTGTATGATTCTTCACACAAATTTTTATTATCTTTACAAGATATTTTTTTAGAATTAATTTCCTTTGTTATTTTATATTGTTTCTTTATCATAACTTAAAATTCATTATCGAACTTTTATTGGGTGTTCCTTGCACACTTAATATCCTCTATCTCAAATTAATAACATCTTATAACCTTACAGTAACATAGAACCCTCTGCATCATCAATTACTACCTCAGTTAACTGTCTTTAACTTACACTATATGATTCAAACATACATCCATGCTGATACCTGTATATATGTGTGTGAATTCTCTTCTGTTTTTAATTATTTAAATTCTTCCTCTGAGGAATAAACCAGGAATGTAGATAACAAAAATAATGTCACATTTTCAGTTCGAGAAAAGACTTGCATATTTTTACTGTTCCACTTACAGGTTGTATTTGTAATGTGCATGTTTGCTGGTTAATTTCTTTTTCTAAAAACCCCAGCTTTTCCAGATTGTCACCTAGGCATTTACTCACAAACCCAAGTGTTTGGAAACCATATCCATGCATAGTTTTTATTTGGTATGCTGAGCATTTCATATCTAGGTCTTCTTTAAGGCATAATCAGGCAAACTACAAGGTATCTTGTGTTGCTCTGTGTCAGCAAGACTTGAAAAAATATAGAAAAAAGTGAAAGGGGTGTAGTGAACTTGCTCTGAGGAGTGGAACATCCAACGTTTTGGATGCAATCCTTCATCAGGGGTAGAGAAAAAAAGTTGAAGAAGACTAACAAAGTTTACATCTTTTCAGTTTAAAAAAGTGGCTGCAAATGATAATGGATGCAGAATAACATGGGCTACTAATGTGAAACATAAGTTATAGGAGAGGGTGCACAGCAAGGAGGAGGAAAAGGGTGATGAAGAGAGTAGAGGTAAGTAAATATGGGAATGTTGCAGAGAGAGGGTAGAAGGAGGATTAAAAAGGGTTAAAAAAATTAAGAGGAAGTGAAAGGATGAAAGGAAAAATGTACATTCATACCTGTTGAAGACATAGTGCCAAGATCAAATATGAGACGATGCTCCTTTCATTTCCTAGAGAAGCAGGGTCCAGAGTGCAAGGACATGCCACACACTGATAAATCTGCAATAGAACGATTTGCAGTGTTGAAGTGGGTGGCTACAGATTGGCCTGACATACATAGCATTATGCTTCTGATGTGTTTGCAAAAGCAATTCCCAAGGCATTGTCCTGTTTCCCCAATGTAAAGAGCACTGCAGAGTTTGCATATGATGCAATATATGAGATTCGCTGAAGTGCAACAGAAGTGATGTGTTATGTAATATTGCTTTTTGGGCCCCGTGATGGTGGTAATATTGTTGCTGTAGGGGCATGTGTTACTTCATCTGCGAGAACATTTAAAGGTTCCTGGTTGTGCACAGCTAGGAGATGTGAAGCTTCTAAGGATATTTCTAAGCCTCCTATCTTTGATAAAAGAGAGGAGAGATAGTGTGGAAAAGATAGAGGTGGTTGTTGTGTCAGAAAGAAGAATGTAAAAGTTGTGGGTGAGTTTGTATTTTAGAGGGAGGATGGATGGGTGGTAGGTGAGAGAGAGTGGAATACAGTTGGTGGAAGTGCATGAAAATGGTAGGAGAGCTGTGGTGCAGTTAGTCTAGTTGTTTTGTAGTTGTATGGAAGGTTGTTAGGAAGAGAGTGCTTCTTGAGGTGCTCACTGTTGACATGTAAGACATTGTTCTCTTCGCTTTTCAGTAATAGGTCTATGTATATGTTCTGCTGCTGTTGTTTAGCAGATGCTATCTTAGCAATACCATGCAACATTTGTAGGATGTTTACTCTGATCTCAAGCTTCTACCTTGATTATCTCTTCTTAGGTAGAGCCTATCAATACCATTGTTTCTGTAAAAGTTTCTAGTTGATGTCATGATCTTGCAGGTTTTAATGTCTAAGGAGAGTATTTCCTCTGCAGACCCATCATGTATCTCAAATGTTGGAATCAGCACTGGTACAGTAATTACATTGTAGGATCTTGACTTGTTGTGAGAGGAGAGTTCTGACTGCCATATTTTTTAAAGTCTGGTGTAATATTCTTAGGTCACTCTATCTTTACCATTGTATATGCTACCACCATTTCCTAGGTTTTTGTAGCATTCTTTGTGTACAGCAAGAGAGATAGAGTGACCATTGATGCAAAGAGTTTTGGGGCTAATTTTCCATATTCAACAATCAAATACAAACACTTCTTTTGACTTTATCTCATTTATATGTTAGCTGAAAATGTTACTAAATCCAACTGTTTTTTTCTTTTTTTCTTGCATTCTTTCATTTTAAGCATAGATCTTCTGGTCGTCCACAAAGAAATTGTGGGTTTCATTCTTATCTCAAGCAGTTGCAGACCCTAGCACATTGAATTTTATAGTAGAAATGATAATGGATTTAATGCCAAACAGAATTACAGAAAGACTATCTCCTTGGAATAATCCTTTGAAATATTTATAACACCAGAAGCAATTATTCTGCTTTCATATGTATGCATTGCATGCATGCATCTCTCTCTCTCTCTCTCTCTCTCTTTCTCTTTCTCTCTCTTTCAGTTAGCAAAAACCAGTGTTGTAGTAAGCAAGTAAACAGTCAGAACCCTATCCACTGCAGGTAAATGGCCCTGCTTGACATGTAGGAAGGGTGTAGGTAGGAATTCCATAGGGTGTACCCAATGCAAGCTATGAACAGATAAGAGGTACAGTGAAATCACAGAAAGCTTAACAGAGAAAGTAGTGTTTGTATGTGGAAGATGCACAGGAACCATAAAGACTAATGATACAAGGAAAATTAATTTTCTCAAATACTCTGGAGGTTCTCTGGAGGGAGTGGATAATTTCTGCGACTAAGGTGACTTAATTAGCAGTGTAGGGGAAAATCAAAGAACTATTAACTATGTTGGCAACTTAATGTCTCTCTCTGTCTCTTTCTCTCTCTCTCTCTCTCTCTCTCTCTGAGTAAAAGGCAGATTCTTTAATGCTTGTGTACACATAGTGATGCTACATGGTAGTAAGATGTAGGTCCTGAATGCAGAAGACATGTGAAGACTAGAGAGGAATGAATCTTGTATGCTTCATTAAATGTGCAATGTCAGAATGCTCATTCAACAAAGTGCTGATGAATATATAGAGGGAAAAATTAGGCATAAGAGGAATCAGATGTAATGTGCAAGAAAGGAGACTGTGCTGTTTTGGTCTGATGATGCATATGGATGAGAAGGACAGCTGCATAGAGAAGTGCTGATCACTTTGAGTGGATGGAACTTGCAGAAGGGGGAGACCCAGGAAAACACGATGAATTTGTGAAGGCTGACTTGAAGATGCTGAACCATGGAGGAGATGAGAAAGGATTGTGACTTCTGGTAATTTGCTATGCTCAAGAAAAACTATCCATCATGGCAGAAATTCTCTCTCTCACTCTCTCTCGCTCATTTCCTCCATATCTCATTCCTAACACCCTTCACTTCTCTGTCTATGATATATTCAACCATTGTATTCACACATGAGAGCAGAATAGGCACATATTACATCCCTCCTTCCTTAGAACCACTTCCATTTCTCATTATCATCTCTGCTGGCACTACTTCTGCCAATCACCATCTTTTCTATCTTCAGCCATTGCCTTTCCCTACCTTACTCCATTCTGACCTCAATGCTCTCTCACATTTATCACCACACCCCACTTGCCATTGCCCCAACCCCCTATGAGCCACTCCTATATCTCTCATGCACACTCACTCTATATATCTCTACCCCAATCTTTCCTCCTTTATCCTTTCACCAAAATCCACTCTATTTTGAGATGCGTCAGCATCCCACCACCAGTTCTGTCTTCTTCCCAGTTTCCCAACTACCAGCCCTTTACTTTCAATTCTTTTATTCTTTTCTTTGACATGTTTCAGTCATTTGACTGCAGCCATGCTGGAGCACCACCTTTACTCGAACAAATCAACCCCAGGACTTATTCTTTGTAAGCCTAGTACTTATTTTATTGGTATCATTTGCCGAACCGCTAAGCTACAGGGATGTAAACACACCAACATTGATTGTCTCAAGTGATGTTGGTGGGGGGACAAACACAGACACACAAACATACACACACACACACACACACACACATATATATATATTTAGATATATATACGACAGGCTTCTTTCAGTTTCTGTCTACCAAATCCACTCACAAGGCTTTGGTCAGCCCAAGGCTATAGCAAAAGGCACTTACCCAAAGTGCCAAGCAGTGAAACTGAACCTGGAACCATGTGGTTAGGAAGCAATCTACTTACCATACATCCACTCCTGGCATGTTCTTCCATCATACTCTCGCCTCTCAAAACTTGACATAGAGCCATTGCCCCCTCCACGTCTCAAATACTTACCACCTCCCCATATAGTTAAGGAGGATTTTTCTGTCATTTCTTTTTCCTCCATTTTTTTTCTCCTTCTTATTCCTTTCTTCTCTTGCCTTGCAAGTCACTCAGCATTCTCACTAGGGCCAGTGGCACAAGAAAGCACCATATAAGGAAGGGCACCCACCCATAGAAACCATGTCAAATCTGATAGTGGAACTCTGTACTGCTTTATAGCTCACTGGATCCTGTCAAATCATCCAACCCATGCCAGAATTGAAAATAGATGTTAATTGGTGAAGATGATGATGATGATGATATGTGCACACACACTTATACTCACTCATGATGGTTGTGTGTTTATACATGTGTACATATAACATATTTATTCATTTGCTCATTTGCTTTTCCACTCTAGTATGTTGTAGACAAATACATATCATTGAAGAATATACCCTTCCTGTCATTTACACTTTCCTGGTCTTCAAATCTTTGAAAGTGTGGAACTACTGAATGATTTATTGACAGAGAAATATCAGCAATGTCAGTGCCTGCAGTTCAGTGATTTTCCACAATATTGCTGAATATAAACTTTCAAACACACACACACACACACACACACACACACACACACACACACACACACACACACACACACACACACACACACACACACACACACACACACACGATTCACTTTATAGAGGTTTTTGCTTTTCCAAATTTATTTGGTTGATCCTGATTCACACTGGAATGTTCTGGCCCATGGTGCCACACAATAAGACTGGCCCACCAAGCCATATTGTTCTGAAGTAAAATCATTAACCAAACAGCCATACCTTCACCTATAGCACATATAAATATATATACAATATATATATATATATCATGATCATCATTGTCGTTTAACGTCTGATTTCCATCCTGGCATGGGTTGGACGGTTTGACTGAGGGTTGGCAAGCCAGAAGGCTTTTCTACACACAAAAACTATCTTCTCAGTTAGCCTTCTTTTAATATTGCTGCACCTCTTATGTGTCCATAGCTTACACTGGGTACATCTTATGGAGTTTCTACCTGCGCCTTTTCTACAGATCAGCCAGGGCCATCTACCTGAAGGGATTTGTGATTTGTCTGCCTTCCTACTTATTAAGACTTTGGTTTTTGCCAGATTGACTCTAAGGCCCTTTGATTCTAGACCTTGCTTCCATGCCTGAAACTTCTCCTCTAGTTCTGATAGTGTCTCAGCTATTATTACAGCCTTTACAGTGCTCATAGAGCATTGGACAGCAGTCATGATGTCAGCATTTTAACACCTGATATGAATCATCATGATACAAGCAACTTTTTTTTTTTAATATTCAGATGGCTTCCAGTTCTCTATGTCAGCTAACTTATTTGCGACTACCATTTTAATTGTTATGCTCTCTCAGCTCATTGACTTGTTCACCAATACATCATGCTGTTCCTCAAAAAAGGTGATATAAGATATCGTCAGATTTAGCCCAAACATCTTGTATAACATAACACACACACACACACACACAAATGTATATACTCGCACAAAAATAGTTTACCAATACATACATACCTATGCATTTATGTATGTACATATGTATGTAATGGCTGTCTCATATATTTTTATTTTTCCTAGTATTTAGCAATATTATTTATTTATGTTCTCCAATGAGCATAAATATACTTGATTTTGTTTCTTTTTGAGGGTTTACAATAATTTTCAATCAATAAGAATTATTTGACTACATGTCACAAAATCTTCGAAAACACTGTGTAGGATACATATGTGTGTGTGTGTGTGTGTGTGTGTGTGTGTGTGTGTGTGTGTGTGTGTGTGTGTTGTGTGTGTGTGTGTGTGTGTGTGTGTGTGTGTGTTTGTGTGTGTGTGTGAAGGTAGTGATGAGAATGTAAAGTTAGTGAATATGTGATTATGTATGTCGATTTTAGTATGAGTGTTGGCAAGGTTAAATAAGAAAGGAGTTTGCTTCTGTCAAAAGGTTCTATATTTTATGTAAAATCTTGGGCAAATTTTTCTTCTATTACTGTCTGTGTAATCCTTTAGCATTCACATTATTCTGTCAAATGTAGGGCTTATTTGTTCTCATTGTTTTTATTTAATCAGCTCTATCTTGTAGCTTTGAGATTTTGATGAGGTAAATTTTAGAATGGTATTGTAGGATTGGTGATAGAGTTCACATCTGGCCAGTCTGAACATAAAGCATGTAGAATATGTGGGCCAGATATGGCCAGTTTAAATACTAAAGGGTTAAGTTAATATTCTGAGTGAAATTGTGTTGATGGAAACGATGTTCCCTCTGATGTGTTGCTGTGGGTGTATACAGAAATTTGTGTTTAAATTTTATAATATGTGAGCATCAATATGAGTACTTATTACTCAAATTTCCTCAAATAAGACAAAGTTAATTTTATCTCAGAAACCTTGTAGGTGTGCACACATTTTTTTTTCTTCCTTTCTGAGCTGTAAAATGTGTGTTCCCACTCAAGTGCACAGTATAGATGGAACACTCGACTATGTGAAGTCCCCTGAACACACTTTTCCTGAAATTGCAAGTGGCAATTTCATCAGATACATGATGTCATGTTGAGTATGCCTGAGATTTATATTTATGACACAGTGGAGTACTCATCTCTGCTGTAATGCAATAAGCAGCTACAATACACAAGTTGATTGAATGTCTGAGTGAACACACATTGTCAGATAGTCTACAACATTAGCCTCGGGCTGATCAAAACCTTGTGAGTGGGTTTGGTAGACAGAAACTGAAAGAAACCTGCCATGTGTGTGTGTGTGTGTGTTTGTATGCATTTGTCTCCAACCACCAATTGACAATCAGTGTTGGTGTGTTTATATCCCTGTAACTTAGCAGTTCAGCAAAAGATAGATTAAGTACCAAGCTTAAAAATACTTAAGTACTGAGGTTGATTCATTTGAGAAAAAGTTTTCAAGGCGTTGCCCCAAGATGGCTGAAGTCTAATGACTGAAACAAGTAAAAGATAAAAGATGCGCTATGTACAATATTTGGGGACATACACTATACTTTCTATGTGTTCTATAGAAAATACACATTACTTATTTATTTTCTGCTGGTCACATAATGCTTCAGAATTTGCCCCATGCCAACATGAAAAAATGTAAGTAAAAATGATGATGCTGTTCATGAACGTGTATATCACTTGCTGTTTTTTTTATTAGACACTAACATTGGTTGACACCAGTGCCTAAATGGTCACTGTGATTCTATGTATTGTTGACAGGAGATTCAGTTGTCATGCTGCTGCTGGACATCTGTCACTGAGGAACCCATAGTAAGGTAAAAGTGCATGCTCTAGCAGTTCTAGCATCCATAGCAGATGGCTCTTGTCTGTTGACAATATAATTATGACTGCTTTTATGCACCTTGAATCCTTATGGGAGGTCCTCTCAAAATAAATAGTGCAGTATTTTGTGTTCTAACACAACCTCCACATGAAGTTGGAGATCAAGATTGTCGTTGTTATATATATATAATGTATTGAGTATTAAAGGAAGTAGTGAGTACTTAGTATGAAAGATTAAGAAAATGAGAGAGACTGAAACAACGTGTTAACGATACAAGATACTTTATTCGACTGCCGTTGTTGTACAAGTTAATTGTTTTGGCGGGAAACAAAGTGAAAGTCCTTTTATCAAGGGAGACAATGGGCGACGTTGATTGTTCATGTTTGTTGTGATGATTATATAACATCTTCCTTTTTTTATTTTTTTTTTTTTTATTTATATCATCTGTATCTACAGGGAATAATTATTCGTCGTCCACTTTTTGTGGTTTTATTATTTTGTAGTGTTGAATTCTGTAGTTGTGCTGTTTTTGTTTTTTCATGCGTGTTTGTTGACTTTGGAAATATATTTTCATAATCTAATTCTTCTGTTATGCGAACGTGTTCGTTTGTTTTAAGAATATGTTGTCTATTTCGTTTGACTGTATTACCTTCCTCTGTTATTACTAAGTATGAACGAGGTTGCTCTAGTTTTTTAATTATTTTGCCCCTTCTAAACCAATTGTTGTTAAACTTAATTCTAACCGTGTCGTGTGGTTTTAACTCTGGGAGTTCTGTTGTAATGTTTGATTTCTTCTTTTCGTGAGGCCTGATACCAATTTTGTCGTGTAGTATGTTTGGGAGATTTGTTCGCAATGTTCTATTCATTATTTGATTTGCAGGGGATGGTGCACCATTTTGTAATTTCGTCGTGCGTAATGCTAAGAGTGCTAACTGAGGTTCTTCGTCACTTTTGAATGCCTTTTTTAGCGTCTTTTTTTTATTGTCTGTATATTTCTCTCAACCATGCCATTCGCTTGATGATAATGCGGGCTTGTCTTCGTGTGATGAAAATGCCAATTTTTTGCCAATTTTTTGAATTCAGCCGAATTGAATTCTGGACCGTTGTCACTTACAACTGTTTGCGGAATTCCGAATTTAGCAAAAGTTTCTTTAAATTTTTTGATTACGGTTTTTGACTGGCAATCTTTTATTTCGTGTAGATCAAAAAATCTTGTTGTATAGTCAATAATTGTGACATACGAATTTCCAGACAGGTGAAATACGTCTGTACCCACTTTGGTCCATGGTGTAGTAGGTATTTCATGATTTATTAGTGGTTCGGTTGCTTGTTGATTTTTGTAGTCAATGCAGTATGAGCATGTGTTAATCATGTCTTTGATTTGAGCGTTAATGCCGGGCCAGTATATACATTCCTTCGCTCTCTCTATGCATTTTTCGATACCCATGTGTCCGGTATGTATTTCCTGTAGAGCTTCTCTACGTAATGACTTAGGTACAATTATTCTTGAACCTTTTAGAACAAGACCATTGACGATTGATATTTCATCACGAACGGATACGAATGGTTTGATGTTTATTGGTATTTTGTCTTTTGGGGGCCATTCTGTTCTTGTATATGTGACGAGTGTCTGTAGAGACGGGTCGTCTGCAGTGGCTTCTTTATACTCTTTTAATTTAGTGTCGGTTATGGGGTAATTTTTTATTACTGCATGAATGTGCGATTTCATATCTTCGTCTGATACTTCTGGAGTATTTTGCTCAAGGTATGCACGTGATAGGGTATCTGCAACAATTGATTCTTTACCAGGTATGTGGTTTAGGTCAAAATCATATCTTTGTAATGTTAGTAGAAATCTTTGGATTCTGGGGGGGCATTTAGTGATCGATTTTTTGAATATTTGCTTCAACGGTTTATGGTCATTTTCGATTCTGAAATGAGTTCCGTATATAAACTGATGAAATTTCTTGCATGCGAAAACTATACTGAGAGCTTCGCTCTCTATCGGACAGTAGTTTTGTTCCGCTTGAGTTGTTGCACGAGATGCAAACGAAACAGGTAGCCATCTTTCGTTGTTGTTTCTGCTCAAGTATCGCTCCGAGCCCATGCTTACTAGCATCTGTAGTTATTTTTATTGGTAGATCTGGATCATAAAATTGTAGCACTGGTTTTCTGGTAATCATTTCTTTTAGCTTTTTTACTGCTTCGATTTGTGGTTTGTCGAATGACCATAACGTGTCACTCTGTAGAAGCTGGCGCAATGGTGCTGTGACTTCGGAGTAATTAGATAAAAATTTACATAGGTAATTTGTCATACCTAGGAATCTTTGTAATTCTTTTTTACTTGTTGGCAGTGGCATGTGAATGATTGCTTGTACCTTGGTTGGATCTTGTTTTATCCCTTCGCTGGTTAATATATGCCAAGGTACTTGATTTGTGATTCATAGAAGATACACTTTGATTTATTTAACTTTAATCCGTGCTTTCGGATTCGATCGAAAACTTGTTGTAGTCTATTTGTGTGTTCTTCTAAAGTGTTGGACCAGATTATGATGTCATCCTGTGAATTTCTTGCTCCTTCTATGCCCTCTATTATTTTTGAAATTTCTTTTGGAAAACTTCACTGGCGCTGTGAATTCCAAAGGGTAGTCGTGTGAAGCGATACCTTCCAAAAGGTGTGTTGAACGTTAAAAGATGGGAGCTTTCTTCGTCAACTGGAATTTGCCAGTATCCATTAGATGCATCGAGTTTTGAAAAATATTTAGGGTTATGCATTTGTGCAAAAATGTCCTCCGCTGTAGGGAGTTTGAAATGTTGCCTTTTTATGGCTTTGTTTAGATTCTTGGGGTCTAAACAGAGTCGGAGTTTTCCGTTGGCTTTTTCAACGATGACTAGGGAATTTACCCAGTCTGTAGGTTCACTAACAGGTTTTATGATATCTAATTCTGTCATTCTTTTTAATTCTTTGTTGAGTTTTTCTTTTATAGAAAAAGGAACCGATCTTGGTGGATGAATTACAGGAGTTATTTGTGGATCCACTGTGATATGATGTGTTATTGACAAAGTGCCGATTTCTCCAAAACAGTCTTCATATTTTTCTAATATGTCGTTTGTGTTCGACGAATTTATTTTTGAAATTCTCTGAATCAGGTTCAGATCTTTAGCTGTCTTTGCATCTATAACTGCGTGCGAGTTTGTTTTTGCAACAATGAATTTTATTTGCTTTGATAATTCTTTGTATTTAATGACTGCTGTGCATTTTCCTAGCACTTTTATAGCTGTGTTATTATAAGCTGATAATCGAGTTGAGGTTTTTTGCAGTTGTGGTTTTGGAATTATATTTCTATATTCTCTGAATGGCAGTACGGTTACGTCTGCTCCTGTATCTATTTTGAATGTTACATTCGAGTTGTTCACTTTTAGTTCGACCGTCCAAATGTCTTTTGGAGTCTTGAACTTTTCGATTTTGTGCACGCAGGGAATTATTTGCAGTGATCATTTCGAGTGCATGTGTATCGTCATCTGATTCATCGTCGGTATGTATCTCTACTTTATGTACAAATTTTCTTGATTTGCACATTTTTGCATAGTGTCCTTGTTTCTTGCATTTTTCACATGTCTTGTGAAATGCTGGGCATTTATTTCTTTTGTGATTATAACCACAATAGTGACAGTTAGTGACGTAGTGTTGACTTGGCGCTTGAAACTTCGCGGGCTTTCTGTCACTTCCGCCTTGTTCGTTTTGATGTCTGTATTGCATATGGGGCGGGTTATTGAGTTTTGGCGCCTTTTCTGTCGTGTTGACTATATACCCTCGAGATTTCGTTATCTCTTGTTTCGGATGTGGCATTTAGCATCCTTGATTGGAGTCGTGTTTGCTCTGCACTCTGACCTGCTTGAATTGTTTTTTGTAGGTCTAAATTTGGTTCTCTCAATAATCTTTCTCTTAATCTCATGTCTCTGATTCCACATATCAGAATATCTTTGGTGAGACTGTCTGTGAGGTTGCCGAATTCGCACTGTTGTGCCTTTTGGCGCAACTCTACTACGTACTCATCGAATTTTTGATGTTCCGCTTGTCCACATGTGAAGAATTTGTGTCTTAGGAAAGTTATGTTTTTCCTGGGTTCACAATATGCATCGAATTTTTCGATTACTGTCTGAAGGTTCATTTCTTCGTCGGGTGAATCGAAATCCAGTGTGGAATGGATATCTCGGCCTTTAGAACCGATGCAAGTTAAAAACATTGAAGTTTTTACTTTGTCTGGCTTCATGTCACTTTCTGTTGCTATCAAAAAGAGATTGAATTCTTTTTTCCACTTTTTCCATGCTGCGGCTAGATTTTCCTGATTAAAGTCTAGGTCTTTTGGATGCGGTAAATTTTCCATTTCGTCTTTGAAGTATGATTTCAACTTCTTTTTTCCTTTGGTTCTGTATTTTGGGTTCTTTTAGTATTCTGACACCATGTTGTTGTTATATATATATAATGTATTGAGTATTAAAGGAAGTAGTGAGTACTTAGTATGAAAGATTAAGAAAATGAGAGAGACTGAAACAACGTGTTAACGATACAAGATACTTTATTCGACTGCCGTTGTTGTACAAGTTAATTGTTTTGGCGGGAAACAAAGTGAAAGTCCTTTTATCAAGGGAGACAATGGGCGACGTTGATTGTTCATGTTTGTTGTGATGATTATATAACAAAGATTACCCTTTGGAGATAGTACTGCTTCTGTCATTATCTATTATTTAATAATATTAATGATAATAGTTTCTAATTTAGGCACAATGTCAAAAATTTTGTGAAGAAGGGTTAATTGATAAAATCAATCACAGTATTTGACTAGTTATTTATTTCAACAGCTCCAGAAAAACAAATTTGACCTGAGTGGAATTTCAACTCAGACACTCCAATATCTGTAATAATAATAATAGTAATAATAATAATGATAATAATAATAATCCTTTCTACTAAAGTCACAAGGCCTGAAATTTGTGGGGAGGTGGCCAGTCGATTACATCAATGCCAGAGTGTAACTGGTACTTATTTCATCGACCCCAAAAGAATGAAAGGCAATGTTGATCTCTGTAGAATTTGAACTCAAACCATAAGGATGGACAAAATGCTGCTAAGTATTTTGCCTGGTATGCTAATAATTCTGCCAGCTCACCATTTTAATAATAATAACGAGCACTCAGAGAGCGCAAACCTCTGCCAAGGCAACACCAGTGTCCTCTCAATGATTAGTCAGAGAGGATTTTTAAAATGACAATATCTGAAATAAACTCAACTGCTCTCTCAAACAAGAATGCTAAAAACGAACCCAACCACTCTCAAAAATTAAGTAAAAAAAACAGAAAAATAATCCAGAATTGTTGTCCAGTACCTGATCGATCCCAATGGTTGTCATGGAATGTGAAGGTGGCTGTAGAAAATTTAGTAACATTAATAAATAGTTTATCCTTATCTAATACAATTTCAAGTTAACAAATTCACCATTCAAAATAGTTTCTAAGGTGGAGGTAATGATTATAAGTTCTACTCAGGAATTTTTAAATGAATAGCATAAGACCTTTTGGTTTCCTGTTCTCTTAAATGCCGGCCTTCCTTTAGTATACCTGTTGTTTTAGATCGATGAATAGATGTATACACGTATGGAAGTACACTGTAAAGTGTTGATATGTATAATATATAATATATATATTATAAAAATATGTTAGTGTCATTTAATTATTGAACGGTTTTGCTGTCATTTGTTTATGTAGTTTGATTTCTTTATCCATCAGTTTCTACTAAGATGTGAGTAAAATTAATAATAGAAAAATGAAAATAAAACTTTGGAAGCAGCCTAAAGGGAGATAATTGAGAAAGACTTAAAAATCAATGTAAGATCGTAATTATGTAAAGTAAATATAACAAATAATCCAAAATCCTTGTCTGGTACCAGATAGATCCCAAAATGTAATCAGTTCAGGCCAGTCCTGAGGTAAAACATCCCTGAAAGTTTCATCTGAATCCATCAAATGGTTCTTGAGATATCTTGTCCATGGACAAACAAACATACATGACTGAAAGCAATAGCTCTGACTTGCCGGAGGTAATAATAATAATAATAATAGATGATGATGAATCTTTTTCTACTATAGGCACAAGGCTTGAAAGTTTTGAGGAGGCATTAAGTCAATTACATTGACCCCAGTACTCCACTGGTATTTTACTGATCCTGAAAAGATGAAAGGCAAAGTCGACCTCAGTGGAATTTGAACTCAGAATGTGAAGACAAAGTACTACTAAGCATTTCACCAGGCGTGCTAACAATTCTGCCAGCTCGCCACCTAAGATAATAATAATAATAATAATCCTTTCTATTATAGGCAAAAGGTTTGAAAATTTGGAGAAGGAAAATAGTCAATTACATCAGCCCCATCAGCTGGTAGTTATTTCATTGACCCTGAAAGGATGAAAGACAAAGGTGACCTTGGTGAAATTTTAACTTAGAATGTAAGGACTGACAAAATATTATTAAGCATTTTACTTGACAGGCCAACGACTTTGGCAGCTCTCCATGCTTATAAAAATAATAATTATATAGGACTGAGGTAACTCCTCCAGAAGATGTAGAAGCAAAGATAGAAGAGTGCCATTGTAATCAAGTTTATTTTTTGAGCTTGTGGAAGATACATGAGATATCATAATATCGTTCACTTGATAACAATGGCACTCTTCTATTTTTGCTTCTATATTTTCTGGAGGAGTTACCTCAGTCCTCTATATATTAACCAAAATGAAGTAGATTGACAAGTTTATTTTTTGAACCTATGGAAGACACATGAGATATTGAAATATTGTTCACCTGATAACAATTGCACTCTTCTATTTTTGCTAATAATAATAATAAAAATAATAATAATAATAATAATAATAATAATAATAATAATAATAATAATAATAATATTATTACAATATCAAAACTGCCGACAAGTGGTATAATCACCACCCTGAGGCTGTAACTGAAGGAGAAAATGTAACCATTCTGTGGGACTTTCCAGTACATACAGACCGAACCATCAAGGCCAATAAACCAGATATTGTTGTGAAAGACCAAAACAATAAAGTTTGCTTATTGATCGACATGAGCATCCCCTGTGATCATAATATCTCAGCGAAAGAGTTTGACAAGCTCAGAAAATATAAAGACCTACTCATTGAAATTGAGAAAATGTGGCATCTCAAGGCGGTTACAATACCAGTGATCGTAGGAGCACTAGGAATGATCAAGAAGGGAACCGAAAATTATATGAGAATGATCCCTGGCTTACCATCCCTGCAAGAAGTGCAAAAGATTGTCTTAACTGGTACATCACACGTATTGAGAAGAGCATTGTCGATGTGAGAACTGTTGCTGCTCATGCATTTTAATTTAACTTTAAAAAAAAAAAAAAGAAAAAATGAACGAACTACTGAGTTTGGTTTAATGGCCTACCAATATACACTATCAGTTTCTTTGCCCTAGGAGTCGGGAAGACACTCGGTAAGAAATGGAAGAAAATTTGAAAGAAGAAAAAAAAAGTAATAATAGTAATAATAATAATAATAATAATAATAACAACAATAACAATAATAATAATAATAATAATAATAATAACAACAACAACAACAACAATAATGATAATAATAACAACAATAATAATAGTAATAATATCATCATCATCATCATCATCATCGTTTAACGTCCGCTTTCCATGCTAGCATGGGTTGGACGGTTCAACTGGGGTCTGGCAAGCCCGAAGGCTGCACCAGGCCAGTCAGATCTGGCAGTGTTTCTACAGCTGGATGCCCTTCCTAACGCCAACCACTCCGAGAGTGTAGTGGGTGATTTTATGTGCCACCGACACAGGTGCCAGACGAGGCTGGCAGACGGCCACGCTCGGATGGTGTTTTTTATGTGCCACCGACACAGGTGCCAGACGAGGCTGGCTGACGGCCACGCTCGGATGGCGTTTTCTTATGTGTCACCGACACAGGTGCCAGACGGGGCTGGCGGACGGCCATGCTCGGATGGTGTTTGTTACGTGCCCTCAGCACGGAGGCCAGTCGTTGCGGTACTGGCTACGATCACGTTCGGATGGTTTTCTTATGTGCCACCGGCACTGGTACCACAAGGATACAAATTCCATTGATGTTCATCTATTTTGATTTGGTTCGATTTGATTTGATTTGATTCGATTCGATTCTCACTTCCCTCAACAGGTCTTCACAAGTGTCACAAGAAGGAAGGTATGCACAGGTGGACTGACTACGTCCCAGGTAGGGGCCACGGATTATGGCTTCACTAGTCTTGCCGGGTCTTCTCACGCACAGCATACTTCCATAGGTCTCGGTCTCTAGTCATTTCCATGGTGAGACCTAACGTCCGAAGGTCGTGCTTCACCACTTCGTCCCAGGTTTTCCTGGGTCTACCTCTTCCACGGGTTCCCTCAACTGCTAGGGATTGGCACTTTCTCACACACCTATCTTCATCCATTCTCGCCACATGACCATACCAGCGCAATCGTCTCTCTTGCACACAACAACTGATGCTTCTTAGGTACAACATTTCTCTCAAGGTACTAATGCTCTGTCGAGTAAGTACACTGACATTACACATCCATCGGAGCATACTGGCTTCGTTCCTCACAAGCTTACGCATGTCCTCAGCAGTCACGGCCCATGTTTCACTGCCATGTAGCATAGCTGTTCGTACACATGCATCATACAGTCTGCCTTTTACTCTGAGCGAGAGGCCTTTAGTCACCAGCAGAGGTAAGAGCTCCCTAAACTTTGCCCAGGCTATTCTTATTCTAGCAGTTACACTTTCAGCGCACCCGCCCCCACTACTGACTTGGTCACCTAGATAGCGGAAGCTATCAACTACTTCTAGTTTTTCCCCCCGGAAAGTGACGGAAGTTGTTTTCTGCAGATTTTCGGAGGTCAATGCTCCAGAGCATCTGCCACATACAAAAACTATCTTCCCAGTTAGCCTACCTTTGACATTGCTGCACCTCTTATGTTTCCATAGCTTACACTGGGTACATCTTATAGAGTTTCTACCTACACCTTTTCTACAGATTGAGCAGGGCCATCTTCCTGAGGATATTTGTGGATTTTCTAACTTTCTACTTATTAGTACTTTGGTTTTGGCTAGGTTGACTCTAAGGCCCCTCGATTCTAAACCCTCCTTCCACACCTGGAACTTCTCCTCCAGTTCTGATAGTGACTCAGCGATTAGAGCGAGGTCATCAGCATAGAGGAGCTCCCAGGGGCAACCTGTCTTGAATTCCTCCACAATTGCCTGGAGGACTATGATAAATAGGAGGGGGCTGAGTACTGAACCCTGGTGGACCCCAACCTCTACCTTGAATTCTTCTGTGTACATGCTGCCAACTCTAACCTTACTTACGGCATCTCTGTACATGGCTTGCACAGCCCTCACCAGCCATTCATCTATCCCTAGTTTCCTCATTGACCACCAGATGAGGGAACGGGGGACCCTATCAAAGGCTTTCTCCATGTCAACGAAAGCCAGGTACAGGGGCTTATCTTTGGCTAGGTATTTCTCCTGCAGCTGCCTTACCAGGAATATAGCATCAGTGGTGCTTTTCCCTGGGACAAACCCAAACTGCATCTCATCTAAACTAACTCTCTCTCTAATTAGTTGGGCTATGACCCTCTCCGTAACCTTCATTACCTGATCCAACAGCTTGATACCTCTGTAATTATTTGTATCCAGGGCATCACCTTTACCTTTGTAGCAGTTGACTAGTATGCTGCTACACCAGTCATTGGGTATGACTCCTTCGTGTATCACCTGGTTGACTATACGGGTGACTAGGTTATAGCCGACACTGCCAGATATTTTGAGCATCTCTGCAGTAATTCCTGATGGGCCTGGGGCTTTCCCTGTCTTCATGCTTCTAATTGCCTTAGCTACCACGGAACTATCAACTCGGATAGCTGGTCCCTCTGTTGGGTCAACATTCGGCAGACTCTCTTTATCCCATTCATTTTCTTTATTCAGCAACCTTTAATAGTGGCATCTCCAAACCTCTCTCTTTGCATCCTCATTTAGCGCAAGTGAACCATCATCCATGCGAACACACTTCTCTCCTACCACATCACGATTCTCTCTCACACACTGTCTTGCAACACGAAATACCTCAAGTCTTTCATCCTCACGGCTCAGAACATTGGCAAATTTTTTCTTATCCGCTTCCCCTCTGGCTAAATAAACCTGTCTCCTAGCTTCCCTTTTGGCTGTCTGATACAATTCCCTGCTACCACCGTTCTTCCAATAACATTATTATTATTAGTAGTATTTACTTTTAATCTGAATGTTTGTTACAATCACTCACCAAGACAATCACTTACCAGCATCCTAGGGTGAGTGAAGGATAACAGATGTTACAATATGACTGAAACTTGAGGAGGGGAAGAGGCAGGGACAGTAGCAAAATATCTTCATGTAATACAACAAATACAACACATAAGGATGCAGGCAATACTTGTAAGCACAATCTTTTGGATTTCTCTGAGACATGGTTCTCCTGGGATATAATCCAGATGTTTCTGACACCCCTTTCTTATCATACCAAGGGCACCCACAATAACAGGGACAGTTCTCACTTTAAGATGCCACAGATTTTGTATTTCTATTTTCAGGTCCTTATATTTAATTAATTTGTCAAATTCCTTTACAGATATATTTTTATCAGTGGGAACACTTACATCTATTAGCCTACAAGTATTTTCTTCTCTGTCATTAATGACTACATCCGTTCGATTAGCCTGGATTGTTCTGTTGGTGTTGACTGGAAAATCCCAGAGGAGAGTGACATTTTTACCTTCAGTGACTGGCTCAGGATGTGCTGATTTTATAGTGTTTACATATTTTCCAATGTGAATACTGTCCTACTCTATCGTAGTGATTTTTGTATTCGTTTGGTGTTATTATTATTATTATTATTATTATTATTATTATTATTATTATTGAGTGAGAGAGCAGTGCATGTCATCAAAATGACATTGGAGTAAAATATACAAAGCCCAATATACCCATCATGACTACACGTCTGATAAGAGTACACCAGGCACATGAATCACAACCATACGTGCGCGACATGGTGATCTCAAATTAAGGTTAAAGTGCATGACTTTGCAGGTGGGGCCCAGTTAGAAATTTCTTCAGGTTGAGTGGCTCATCCCATGCAAAAGGTCCCTGTATAAGAGTTGTTTAAGGATGTTGAATGAAACACCAATGTTTCCAGTGGTGAATTATCCAAACCCTAAAGAATTCCTCTTAACACATGGCTATGATACTCCCCCACTACTTCTGTTCATGGTCAGATATGCACATATCGTCAGCCACTAAGGGACATGCTCAGCCTGTTACGGTCAAACAACTGACGTGGAAATCTTTGGTATTTAGAAGAATATTTGCTGTAGCCCACCTTTTATACCATTATTATTATTATCATCATCATCATCATCATCATCATCATCATCATTATTATTATTATTATTTAATCAATGAACTATATAGGGTATAGTAAATACAAATAAAAGTATCAAGAAAGGAATATTATAGATAGATTAGATTTAAAGAGCTAAATGTAAAAAAAACAAAATGTAATAGGTATGAATACTTTAGCTGTTCTAGTTATAAGTTACAGCTATAATATTCTTAAGTGGACACTTAATGAACTAGCAAGACTAGACAGGAAAGCAAAGAAAATTATGTCTGCAATTAGAGTACACCACTCAAACTCTGGCATAGAAAGACTATATATACCACAAATGGATGGTCAGAGAGGCCTTATACAACTAGAAAACTACTACGAAATATCTACTATAGGACTACAAAATATCTAATTCAGAATCGAGGAAAATTGATAAAAATAGCTTCATATCATGAACAAACAAAAAAAAACCTTTCTGCCTTCAAGGTAACCAAAAAATTCAAAGCAAAAGCCACAATAACTTACAGAGATAAAGAAAACAGTAAAGTTCGATCTGAACTAAAACTGAAACTACAGAATGTTGTGATAAAACAATGACAAGAAAAGTTCCTACATAACAAATAGTAGTATAAGCTGAATGAAATAGAAATAGACAGAGGAAAATCCCAACACTGGGTGAGTAGCATGAGGCTCAGAGCAAAGACTGAAGGGGTTCTTAATTGTGGTACAAGATCAAAGCCTCCCAATGAGAAAAAACCAAAAGCACATGATGAAGCAGAAGACATTACTGTGGAATATATCATATTCTTGGATCATTGAATGCTTGAATATGTTTGGGATTGCAAAGAACGTCAAGAGTATTTTGAGAAAAAGTAGGGAAAGTTGGAAGACTGAGCTCACATCATATGGACAGAAGAATCTAGGAATGTAAAGAATCTAGAGATGGATTTTTCTAAGTGACAGTATGTCTCTATTATTAATTATTTTATAATAATGATGGACTTTCCTGTCAAAGATGACATGTATGTTCAGCTTTTGCCAAATGACCTGCACAACTTATTTGTTTATAGTGATCAAATTTATGTACTGTACATTAGCTCACTCCCTCCATCAAATAGACTTTACCTGAACAGGTGCATGGTATGCTATGCATCAAGTGTCTACGTGATTGTAGAGCAATGTGAGATAAAGTTTTTTGCTCAAGAACACAATGCACCACCCAGTCTAGGAAGTGAAACCACAATCTCATGATCATGAGTGCAACACCCTAACCACTAGGCCATGCATCCTAGTTTATTAATAATAATAATAATAATAATAATGATAATAATAATAATAATATTGATAATAATAATAATCACAACAATTATTGTTGTTGTTGTTATTAAGGCAGCAAGCTGGCAGCATTGTTAGCACATCAGGCAAAATGCTTAGCAGCATTTCATCCGTCTTCATGTTTACAGTTCAAATTCAGTCAAGGTCGACTTTGCTTTCATCCTTTCAGGGTCATTAAATTAAGTACCAGTTCAATTCTGGCTTGATGCAATCAACTTACTCTCTACCCTGAAATTGCAGGCCTTGTGCCAAAATTTGAAATCATTATTTTATTTTATTTTAACTCATTCTGTTGGAACTCCTGGAGTCTTGCATGTGTAGCAGGCTTATTTTCTGCAGCCTATGGTACCATGCCATTTGTGTTTTCAACTTTCTAATACTTGCTTGAAAAAAAATTTATCATTATTATTATTATTATTATTATTATTATTATTATTATTATTATTATTATTTATTATTATTATTATTGTTATCGTTATTATTATTATTATCGTTATCGTTATTGTTGTCGTTGTCATCGTCGTTGTCGTTGTCGTTGTCATCGTCGTTGTCGTTGTCGTTGTTGTTGTTGTTGATATTTTTAACAAGTACAAGGCCAGAAATATAGGGCAAGGAGTTAATTATACTGACCCCAATGCTATATATTTACTTTATTTTATTAACCCCTGAAAATGAATGGCTGACCATGTCAGATTTTGAAATCAGAGTGCAGAAAGCTGGAAGAAATAATTCATCACTAATTGTCTCTATGCACTAATGATTCCACCAATCCACTATCATTGTATGACCTACCACATAGCTATCAAGGCTCTCTTCAGTTTCCCTAACATGAGTACATGAAAAACATGTTTTTTATTTTCTAATGTAAATTTCTCAGATAAAGAGTTATTCCCTTTTGGGATGTACCTTTCCTACTCCTTTACTTTTACTTAGAGTTGCCTCATGTCTAGTACCTCTCTTTTTTGGCTCACAACACAAGCAAAAGTTTAGTTGTCATTGTTACTGGTAGTGTTTTTGTTATGTTTCTACTACCATTTTTACTTTTCTGCTGCTCAAATCATAGATATTTGTATTCAGAACTGCGTCCGATTGCTTGTCATTTTTTAATAATTTTAATTAGTTAATTAGCCTCTGGGGAAGTTAATTAGTTAATTAGCCTCTGGGTGTGGTGGCTTGTGAGGTTTGGCTGCTATTTCTAGAAAATCAAAGCTGGTTGTAATATGAGGGAGAATTAGTTGTAATTTCCAGCTGTCCAAGTGGCAACATAAAGGTTCTCTTTCATTTGTGTGTGTGTGTATGTCTATGTGTCTATGTTTTTGCATTTTGAGTTTGTGTATTTGTTGCTATTTGTGTATGTGCTTCTATGTGTGCTTATTTTTGCTGATGTGATTTTGTGAGTTTGCATGTCTATGTATGTGGATGAGTGGGTTTGTGTGTATGTGTGTGCATGTATGTATGAATATATGTGCTTTCACGTGTCTGAATGTATGTATTAGCATGTAAATGTGTTTATATATATGCACGTGTGAGTGTGTGTGTGTGTACGTGAGCGCATACATTCTGGTTAACACCAAGTCAAACCTGATAGAGCAGACATAATTATCATCATCATCATTTAACGTCTGTTTTCCATACTGGCATGGGCTAACAAAAGCTGGCCTACTGGAGAGCTGTCTGGACTCCATTTATCTGTCAGCTTTGACATGGTTTCTTTGGTTGGATGGCCTTCCTAATGCCAACCACATTACAGAATGTATTGGGTGCTTTAACATGGTACTGGTATGGGCTCTTTTATGTGGCACCAGCATGGGTGCCTTTGCATGGCATTGGCATGGGTGCTTTTATGTAGTACCAGAACCCATGAGCCAAGTATTCTAATCATTCTGGTATTAGAATACCAAGTATTCTAATCATTCTGTCTCTTTGACTACATTATATCATGTGTCCTTTCTCCTCTCAGATGTAGCTTGAGGAAGATTTGGTTGCTATCTCCAGTACATCAAGCAACCATAATGAAGCTCATAGTTGTTGTTGTTCAACCCTAGATCAACCCTAATGGAGCAAACTCATGATCAATGGCATTCTAGTCATAACCGTCCCAGCTTTTAACACACACTATATGAAGGATTCTCTGTATTGCATCCCTTCATTTTCAAGAAAGTAGGATGCAGTTTCAATGGAGTTTTGGCTATTACTTCCAGCAGGTCAAGTAGCCATGCAGAGGAACCCTTGATAGAGTTGTTATTTTCGTTATTCTTTAGCCCTAGGTCAACCCTGATACAACAAACAAGCTTTCTGACCATAACTACTCAGTAGTATCTCAGACTACATAATACAAAGCATGCTTTTTCTCTCTTTTAAGACATGAATTTTGATTTAAAGGAACTTGACTGTTGTTTCTTGCAAGTCAAGCAACTATATAGAGATTTCTATGTCGACTTCTTTTGTTTTTGTTTTTCTACTCAAACAATGCCAGACAGACATTTTGTTTCTTGTATTATGTGCGATGCCCAGTTAAAAGGAATGTATATCATTCATCCACATGTTAAGCCAATAGTTTTGACAAGGCTTTGTCACTTTCAAACATTATACTAAGTGTTTGAAAGAAACATAATTTTCTTAATGGGCTGAACACACAAGAAACTTATTTACTTTTGATGTATTTTTAATAAATTTATATATATTACCACAATAAATCTTAATTTATTGATATATTTGTATGTGCATGAATACATATACCAATATTTCTCTATCTATCTGTCTGTCTGTCTACCTGCCTGCCAGTCTTTCTTCCCCTCTCCTCCCTCTCTCTCTCTCTCTCTGTATATATATATATATATACATATATCTGACTGCATCTGGTAGTCTGGTCAATACACACACACACACGCACACAGTCTGAGCTATAGCAAAAGACATATATATCTGATATATTATAAAATTCACTGTGTGTTTCCTCTGCATGGCCATACTGCCAGATCAATCTGTATCAAATTTGGCATGAAGGTTTTTCCTTACTCAGGGGAAGGTTCTAGGGTTATCAAATTTTGGCCCTTGCCCATATAGGGGGCTGCAGTCCCCCACCCCCCATACGACCCTTCCAATTTATTTTTTCAGTGGTTTTTTTCATTACTCAGGGAAGGTTCTGGGGGAAGGGGTCAAATTTTGGCCCTTGCCCATGTAGGGGACTGTAGCACCCCACCACCACCACCATACGACCCTTCTGATATTTTTTTAGTGGTATAATATTGTTTTACTTTTATTCATTCACTTTTAACTTCCAATTTTTTCTTGCAGCTCTATAGTATTGTTTCACTTTTATTCTTTCACTCTTCATAAGACTATAATATTGTTTATACCACATACATACAACTGCCTACAAAAATAGAGATTAATGTATAATTTTTTCTATGTTCATAACTTTTTGTTTACAATATTTAAAAGCAGTGAGCTGACAGAATTGTTAGCATGCCAGGCGAAATGCTTAGTGGTATTTCGTCTGCCACTACGTTCTGAGTTCAAATTCCACCAAGGTCGACTTTGCCTTTCATCTTTTCGGGGTCAATTAAATAAGTACCAGTTACGCATTGGGGTCGATGTAATCGACCTTATCCCTTTGTCTGTCCTTGATTGTCCCCGCTGTGTTTAGCCCCTTGTGAGTAGTAAAGAAATAGGTATTTCATCAGCCACTATCTTCTGAGTTCAAATTCCACCAAGGTCAGCTTTGCCTTTCATCCTTTCGGGGTCGATTAAATAAGTACCAGTTACACACTGGGGTCGATGTAATCGACTTAATCCCTTTGTCTGTCCTTGTTTGTCCCCTCTATGTTTAGCCCCTTGTAGGCAATAAAGAAATAAATATTGAAAGATGCCACCATAGAAAAGATGTAATCTCTCCAGAAACAACTATAAAGCAAGGAGGATTGTATAAAACCAAAGACGAGAGTCTCAAGAGAGAAAGGAGATGAGACTTTCTCAAGATCAGCAAATGCATACTGTAGCATGTCAAATGAAGTCTTAAGAGAGAAGGAAGATGAGACTTTCCCAAGACCAGCAAACATATGCTGCAACACGTCAAATAGAATCTTAATACAGAAGGGAGATGAAACTTTCCCAAGATCAGTAAATGCATGCTGCAGCACATCAAATAGAGTCTTAAGACAGAAGCAAGGTGAGACTTTCTCAACATCAGCAAAACATGCTGCAGCACATTAGGTGAAGTCACAATACAGAAAGGAGATGAAACTTTCCCAAGATTAGCAAATGTATACTGCAGAATGTCAAATAGCATCTCAAGACAAATGAGATGACATGTCAGATGGAGTCTGAATAGAGAAGGGAGATGAGATTTTCTTAAATTTTTGAAATGACACTAATGGCATGTGCTACTCATGTGGTAAGTTAAGATTGCCAACACTACCAGCTCTTCCTCAACCTCTTATGGATCTTCTGGAAGGCACTTCCATCCAGTCAAAGGATTTTCTGAACAATATCAGACAATACAACTCTGCATTTCAAATGACATCGTTTGTTAAGTCTAAAGAGATAGTTGAACATGGATTTTCGCCAATGTAAGTTCAAGGGCAAGTCTATCACCTCATTGCTTCCCTGTTACCCACAAATGGACAACTACACTTCCTCCAAATTTACTTTGTGAGTGATGTAGTACAACAAACATGAAGGAGGTGTCAAAACTTCAGATGATGGGTCATGTTAGATGCAGCACCAACAACCACAAAGGTGAGTATATCCACTGACAGCTTTTCGCTGTGTTCAAAAATCACATACCCTCACCCCCAATTTCCATGACAGGTTAGGGCCTAGAATACTCCAAATAGAGATGTGACATGTTGTTTAGTCGAATCCTTTACTCACAAATGATTTGTCGCCAATGCTGCACTTTCCCATTTCACCTGTTTCAACATAACTGTAATATATTATATACAAACTATGCCATTTTAATCCCAAGCAATGCCAAATATCTCTGCTAGTATATATGTGTGTGTGTGTGTATATATAAAATAGATATACCTATACACACACACATACATATACAACTGTCCCTCAGTTTACGTGGTACTCAATTTGCATAGCTTCATATTAGTGTGGTTTGGTTTGAGAAGGAACACTACTTCATCATTTCCATTTTGATTGTTCATTTTCCTTTCATTTTACTTTCCTTTCAATTCTTTGACAATGCAGTAGATCACACTCTAGCATAACATTTAAATGAAAATTGAATTTGTTTATATTTTCTGAAGTATTTTCAAAATTGTATCTTAGATTTTCAAATATTAAAAATGTCAATTTTATAGAAAGAAGAACTTTCATATTTTTATATCTTTCCCTTGTTTCAGTCATTAGACTACAGCCATGCTAGGTCACCACCTTGAAGGGTTTTTAGTCAAACAAATTGACCCCAGTACTTTTTTTGTTTTTAAGCTTTGTTGTTAGGTAGTTGTGGGGAAGAAACGCACACACACACTTATATATATTTTATATATATATATATATATATATATATATATATATATATATATATATATATATTTTATATATATATATATATACTTACAATGGGGTTCTTTCAGTTTCCATCGTTCACATCCACTCACAAAGATTTAGTTGGTCTGAGTGTATAGTAGAAGATAATTGCTCAACATGCCACAGTGGAACTGAACCCAGAACCATTTTGATGGGAAACAAGTTTCTTACCTTTCTGCAACCGTATGTATCCTATACAAAATCAACAAGTAACGTATGTCTCTAGTACAAAATAAAAATTAATGCATATTGTGTTATAGGTGTTGGTGTGTATATATTATACACATACACACACATGCTCTGTGCTATAGCAAAAGACACTTACTGAGGGTGTCACACTGTAGGACTGAACCTAGAACCAAGTGGTTGGGAAGCAAATTTCTTACCACACAGCCTTACCTGCACCAACTCTCTGGTCACTGAGGGTCTAGAACCTCAAGTAAGCCTCACTAATTTATGGGCAGGAACTTCAAATTCCTGCAACCACCAGACTAATTTACTGTTACCTTTCACTGATTAGGACCTGGCATGTTACAGTATTAACAAGCAAGTTAAGGTAGTGAGTTAGCAAAATTGTTAGCATGCTTGTAAGATGCTTAGTGGCATTTCATCCATCTTCACATTCTGAGTTCAAATTCCACCAAGGCTGACTTTGCCTTTCATCCTTTTCAGGGTTCAATTATATAAGTACCAGTTGATCACTGAGGTTGATTTAACCAATTTACTCCTCCCCCAAAATGGCTGGCATTGAGCCAAAATTTGAAGTCAAATAATCCTGAAAGGCTTTGGAACCAAAGCTTCTGGAGCATTGATGTTTTGTTGTATATTCAATCAACATCAAAATAGATATGGTTCAAAATAAATTATGAAACTGTTTAATTGAATAAAGTAATGATCAGTTCAATAGAAAGAAAGAAAAAGTCAAAACTAGTATGATCCTTGGAATTTGAGTAACTTAAGAACATACAATGTGTATGGATATATATAAAACATTATGGAAACAATGGAAAGTGTTCTATTATTTTGGATAAAAATTAAAACCCAGTATCAGGACAATATTCAAGTACACACACACATACACACACACGCACACACACACACACACACACACACATGCATGCACACACACATTAAACGAATAACTGATTAGTTAGTTGGTTAGATATTTAACCGATTGGCTAACAATAAAGAAGTGATATTAAACCAGTGCATGTGTTTAATAGTATAATGACGTTTCGTCATACGAATTCACCTCAAGAATCTTGCAAACCAAATGCAGAAGCAATATGTAGAAGTTTGTGTGTATGTATTTGTGTATATGTATATATTTATGTGTGTGTATATGTATATATATATATATATATATAATATATATATATATATATATTATATATATGTGTGTGTACATACACACGCACACACACACACACACACACACACAGACACACACATATATATATATCTATATGTATATGTTTACACGCACCCACAGATATTTTTTCTCTTTCTTCTGCCTTTGAATTCTTTCTCTGTGCTTTTTATCTTCTCTTTGACAAAGGTATCTCCTGAAACGTCAGATTCTCTTGTTTCTTCGTGGAGTATATTCAGCTTCATTGTAACACTTTTTTCTTTGTGTTTTTGTTTTGTGTGTGTTTTCATTTTATATATCAACACTTTTCAACCATGTGCTTTCACCTGTCTGTCTCACGGTATTTTTGCTTCTTTGTTTTCTCTTTGTCTCAGATTTGACGCATGATATTTGTGCAAGTCTTAACAATGTGTGTGTGTGTGTGTGTGCATGTAGGTGTGTTGATGTTATAAAGATTCATAAACTTTCAAGAGAGCAAGAAATAATTCTTTTTGAAATAGGTTCTTGAAGTACACATAAAGCTACAAATAATGGTTTCAAATTTTGGCACAAGGCTTGCAATTTTAGAGGTGGGGTAAATCAATTATATTAACCTCAGTGTTCAAGCAGTATTTATTGATATGATAATGATGGGGTACAGTGCAGGGGAGAGAAGACACAGAAAAAATAAGGTGATTGGGGGAGACCGTAGTCAGGGAAAGATAATGAGAAACAGAAGGGTTTGAGGTGGGAAGAAGCCACTCAAAGTATTTTGTAGTGAAGAAAGTTTCTCGCTGTAGACAAATAGGTATAAATACAGTGAGTCAGCTCACAACAAACCCTAACCAGACTGTGGGATGCATTTCAGAGTGGTTATCTCCTCTTCAGTTACAGAGATTGGAAGGGCAGAGAGGCTGTGAACTGACATCAGAGACAGGTTTCTCTTAGGATATTTCCACAGTTTGGTTATGGAGGTCTGTGGGATGACTCAAAAACACCAATCTTAAGAATTCTGAAAGTGAACACTACCTGGGTATTATTGTCAACTGCAATTTGTTCTGGACAAACCAGAACATTGTCAAGAAGAACATTGTCTAAAATTGTCAAGAAGGCTGAGGGTGTCTTAGCACCACTCAGTATGACCTTTGTCAGCCACTCTCTTGCTATATATGGTTATGGTATATCCACACTTGGAGTTTACATCACCAGTCTGGAACCTCTATCTTGCTCAGCATAACAATCACTTAGAAACTACTAAGAAACATTCAACCAGACAAATACCTGTCATCCAAACATGTTGCTTCTCTAGGCATAAACACATTAAAGCTTCAACATCTGGCAACTGACTTGGTAGAGACTCACAAGATTATCCACCATCTTTCCAACAACAACCTTGGGCACCTTTTTGAATTTCATATGTCTAACACCCATGGACATGCTTATAAAATAAAAAAAAAACAACACAGAACCCATGGCTTTCAGAAATATTTTTTTATGCTCAACATTGCTGAAGGATGGAATAAACTACCTGCATCAGTTGTTAGCTGTGGGACACTATAATCTTCAAAACTTCTATGCTTCCCAAAATTTGCCAACATTACATCTGATCCTCCACTTCTTTCCTTCTTTCTTTCTTTCTTTTCTTAAGCGACTCACTTCCTGTGTATTATTCTATATATTGTTCATGCACCTAAGTACGGTATACAATAAATTCATTATATATTATATTTACACCAATTAGTCTACAGTAAGAAGTTTTCTTCATGACAAAATACAGTGATTGGTTTCTGATGGGTTCAAATATTCCTCAGAGTTTACAAGTTTGTATTATACAAATTACTGCTTAGCACAGTCATCACACATTATAATTTTCATTGTTCATAAATTCTAATTTGACATTTAAGAAGTTTTTGAATTTTCCTTTTTAAAGGAATTTTCCTTCTTAAAGAATGGATTCAATTTGAGAAAACTATCATGTATTTCTTCTGAAAAAATTTATCAATAATAAAATTGTTGTAGGAGTGGCTGTGTGGTAAGTAGCTTGCCTACAAACCACTTGGTTTCGGGTTCAGTTCCACTGTGTGGCACCTTGGGCAAGTGTCTTCTACTATAGCCGCAGGCCAATCAAAGCATTGTGAGTGGATTTGGTAGTTGGAAACTGAAAGAAGCCCACAGTATATATGTATATACATATATATGTATATACATATATATGTATATATATATATATATATATATATATATATATATATATATATATATATATTATATATATATATATATATATATGTGTGTGTGTATGTTTGTGTGTATATGTTTGTTTGTCCCCACAACATCGCTTGACAACCGATGCTGGTGTGTTTACGTCCCCGTAACTTAGTGGTTTGGCAAAAGAGACTGATAGAATAAGTACCAGGCTTACAAAGAATAAGTCCTGGGGTCGATTTGCTCAACTACAGGTGGTGCTCCAGCATGGCCACAGTCAAATGACTGAAACAAGTAAAGGAGTAAAGAGAGAGAGTGACATCTTATCCCAAACTAATGCAGAAATTAAAGAAGTTCCAAAATGTTAATTATTCTCACTGCTTTTCATCTAATGTCTGAATAGGATAAACATTATTCTCCAACTAATTTCCAGCTCCTTTGCTCTCTCTACTTTTACTTCTACTTTTAGCATTATACTTCTTAATTTGTATTTTGTTGGCCATTAGAACTAAGGACATATTAGAGTGTCCTGAATTTGCACTACAGGTCAGCAGGCCAAAATAACGAAGAAATACACCCAGGATTATTTTGATTTCAAATATGTGCTATTTGTTTTTATAGACTCCACACAGGAAACCATTTGTCACATAAACAGAAATTCGTATTTTGAGGTGTGTGCATATGTATAATTGTATGTGTATATATATTTACCCACACACAAATATACACGTGCACTCACACACACATGTATACAAGTATGTATGTATGTTTGTATGCTTACAAACACACACATTCACATATATATATATTTGTTTTCCAGTACATAATGAACAATCGTTATTTAAAATGTATTTGTTGCCAGGAGATAAGCGTCGCTTCCATAATAATTCCTTAATATTTTCTCATGCTATTTCAACAATTCTGTAGAAAAGTAACATTGGAATTTTGGAAGAGGGGTTTTGTGAGTCTTCCAGATAGATGGAAGAGCTTTGTAGAAAATGAAGGTGGGTATATTTTGGATTAGAAAAGAACTTTGTTTATCTTAATTTTGATAAATAAAAATGGTATTAAAAAAAACGCATTATTTATGGAGTGACCCAATACATAGATATGTGACTGTGTGTGTGTGTGTGCATGTGCATGTGCATATGTGTGAGTGTGTGCATGTGTGTGTACAGTGATGGATTCAAGGGTTTTGTTTATTTATGAGTTGATTTCTTAATTTCGCCGGAGTATAAATACCTATAATGGTGATACTTAAAAGCAAAAAAAATTTGTTTTAATTATTTGCATGCAGGGTATGCATCGCCACTCTGATGCTCATTTTTTAAAAATTATATATGGAATTGATAAATTACCTTTACATTGGCTGACAATGATCAATACCGGTGCAGTCATACAGGAACGCACATATATATAGGAATAGATGTTGTTATGATGATAGTCTTTCACTGAGAATGGCCTCTGAATGTTCAGTTGTTTGAGCAACTAAACTACCTACTTATTCAATTAGAGTTCAAAATAGCCAAATGAGCATTCCTTCACACAATTACCAAGCCTTAAGGTAATTCCTTAACAGAATCAATGTGGCACAGTGTGAAAACCTACCCAGCTGGCTTCTACACAGCTTCCCCCTACCCTATTCCCCGTCCCCCACCCCCTCAGGCTATAGCAAAGACATTTCCCTCCCTAATAGGCCAACACAAGGAGCCAAACCTGGGACATCATGATTGCAAGATGAATCAAAATATTTAGCCATAATTGTGTCTGAACATATATTTATAGACACAAGTGTGTATATATACATATTTTTTTTACACACACACACACACACACACACACACACACACACATTTAGACAGTTGTTTGTTATGACTGAGCAGAGAGTGACAATTGGTTTCACATGTATAAAGCTGTATGGGTGACACTTCAGACTTAGATAGCCAGAAACACATAGTCTGACAACTCAGCTATACAGTTAGTATAGCTTTATAGGTGTGAAACCAATGGTCACTCTCTGACTGGCATAACAAACACCCTTCTAAGTATACTACAGCTCTGTTTTAGAGTGTGCTTCTTTTTTGGATATATGAACCTAACGACCTATATATATATATATATTTTTATTTTATTCTTTTTATTCTTTTACTTGTTTCAGTCATTTGACTGTGGCCATGCTGGAGCACCACCTTTAGTTGAACAAACTGTAGTCTCTTTTGCTGAACCGCTAAGTTATGGGGACATAAATACACCAACATCGGTTGTCAAGAGATGGTGGTGGGGGGGACAAACACAGACACTCAAATACATATATACGACAGGCTTCTCTCAGTTTCCATCTACCAAATCCACTCACAAGGCTTTGGTCATTCTGAGGCTATTGTAGAAGACACTTGCCCAAAGTACCACACAGTGGGACTGAACTAGGAACCATGTGGCTGGGAAGCAAGCTTCTTATCACACAGCCACATACATACCAGCAGGGTTGAGAGGCCTCTTTTGTCCTAATGAAAGTGTGACAACCTCTCTAATACTAACATTGTCATGATAAAATGCACCCAGTTTTCATTTATATTTCATATGTACCCTCTATACTAGCATGATTTGGACAGTTCCATAGGAGGACTGCATCATGCACCAATTTCTGAACTTTGGTTTTGTTTCTAAGGCTGGATACTCTTTTTTAATGGGGATCAATTAGCATGATTGGAAGCAGTACTTTTTCTGTAGCACCAGCACTTGTAAGGTCTTCTTGTAACTGGCAAGATAAAAGAATTACCATAATTGAAAGGAGAATAGGAGAAAGAGTGCAGAATCTTTGGGGGGAAATAATGAGTGGGTGAATTATAATGAAAAGAGCAGTTTATAAATGTACAAGAATAGAAGTGGAGAAAGTGACAAAATAGATACTGTTGGAAAATTTGAGAATAAAAAGAAAGAGTAAGGGATCGAAAAATGTGAGGAGTTTGTAAGAAAGAGAAGAATAAAGTAGAAAAGGTAATAGGATGGGCTGTGCTGTTTGGAGGAATCCAATACTATCCCATGTTGTGAAGGTGAGTATGGGCTGAAGATGTGGAAGGGAGAGGAAGAGATGCAGGTGATGAGGAGTGATGTGGCTGTGGAAAGAGGGTCATTGCAGCTTATGAGAAATGTGAGTGTTAGGATGTGAAGAAAGGGAGAGATGAGAGAATGATGTGGTAGCAGAGAAGATGTGGAGAGAAGACAGTAAGAGAAAGAAGGGCAGCAATTAGAGGAATCAGTGAGTGAATGTAGTGACAGAAAAGTGCGACTGGGGAAGACAGCAGAGCTGGAAAGTAGAGAGGTAGAAGGTGAATGCATTTGATGTCTTCCAAGAGAAAGAGTGGCAGATGAGGAACAGTGATTGATGCAATAAGAACCCCAGTCACTCACTGTGTGATGGATCTCTCTCCTGTGTTTGCATGCTTGCTCAAGAGAGCAGGCTTTCTCCAGTATGGGGGATGAGATGTGCATGTGTGAAAACAATACAATTATTTCACTACATTCCAGTTTTCTAGTTTGATGATATTGGTGATGAGATGTGTGTGTGTGTGCATGTGTGTGTGTGTGTTAGTGTGTGTGTGCGTGTGTGTGTGCATGTAGGGTTACATTATCCAGTGTGTTGTTTCTTTATTAAAATGGAAAGATGTAATTTGAGGGGTATTTTTAGCTACTATTTCACATAGAATCTGTCTGATTATGTCATGAAGTAGGAGTGAATGGTTAATAAATGATTGAGAAAAAGGCGATGAATAAATAAATGCACTGTACTAACTGGCTGGATCTTATCAAAGATTGTTAACAATACAAATGATGGCAGAAGATGAAATGTGGAGATAATTGATAAAAGATTAAGTGATTTGAAATAAAACCAGCTTCTGATAAGTCTAGTGGTGGTTGGCAGTAGCAACAAAATTTAGTAAACAAAATTTGCAATGACGTAGCAAAAATGATGAATTGGCGGACATGTTAGGGGTCTAGTTTAGCTTGCCTCCCAACCACATGGTTCCAGGTTCAACCCCACTGCATGGCACTTTAGTGTCTTCTACTATAGCCTCAGGCTGACCAAAGCCTTGTGAGTGGATCTGGTTGGCAGAAATTGTAAGTTAAAAGAAGCCTGTCAAATATGTGTGTGTGTGTGTGTGTGTGGTGTGTGTGTGTGTGTATCTGATTGACAACTGGTGTTGGAGTGTTTATGTCTCTGTAACTTAGCAGTTCAGTGAAAAAAGACCAATAGAACAAGTACTGGAGTCAATTCAACTAAAATTCTTCAAGGCCCCAGCATGGCTACAGTCTAATGAGTGAGACATGTAAAAGGTAAGTAATAATACAAAGCAACTACAATAAATTTCAACACAACACAAGAAAACATTTATATAGTTAAAACATTTTTTTTTAATTAATAATTCTTTAAATTTAATAATAGTTGACAATCCAAGGGAGCAGCTTATATATTTAAATACTTCTTAATCACTGCCTCTAGCATATAAAAAAATATACTCACTCACAAGATCTCATGCAACTGCTGGCTACCTTGAGGTATAACTGAAGACAACCTGCATTTACAGTGTTCACAGAGCATTGAAGAGCACACTGAATAATATTATCAAAGTAGTTTGAAGGTGGTGAGCTGGTAGAATCATTCACATGCTGAGCAAAATTCTTAGCAGCATTTTGTCCATCCTTATGTTCAGAGTTCAAATTCCGCTGAGGTCGACTTTTCCTTTCAACATTTCAGGGTCAGTAAAATATGTACCAGTCAAGCACTGGGGTCAATGCAATCAACTTACACCCTCCTCCAAACTTGCTGGCCTTGTGCCAAAATTTGGAGCTAATATTATGAAAATAGTTCATAGTTACTGCAGACAGAAATAGTTAGAGTTGTAACTACTGCATATGAACAAGGTGTGTGTTATTTGACTACGATTCAAGTTTGTTACCTTTTGTCAAACACAACACCAGTTTGTTAAATACGAAAAAGTGAAAGTGGGTGAGAGATCAACTCAGTGAGCAAAACAACATAGTTTTGTGTGAACTGTCTAGTGATTCTTGTCTCATATTGAATTTGGCAGTTTTTATAACTGTAAGTAAAAGTTTCTAGAAGCTTTATTCAAGCTATTTGATAGGAAAATTTTCATACTGCCTTTGAAGTTCACTGCATCAACCATAACAATTGATGTTGATTGGCCAAGCTATATTTGTATGGGTAATAATGCTTTTTATGGTAACACATTGCCTTTAATGGTGGTATGACATGGTCCTGAGCAAGGAAAATTTGAGAGTAATGGTTCAAAACTCAGCAGGAGCCTCCCTGCACTAACATCATATGTTCTACCCCTTCATTAACAGAGAAAGTCTCTTTCTTACCAGTTGAATTCCTTGAACTTTCAGAACACTCTCCTCTGTTGCTAATTAGATTATCTATGTCAAGGAAGCTTCCAACTACTTCAGTTGAACCTTCTTAGTATTTGAAATTCATTTCACAATTGCTGTTAGTGCTAATTGTGCTAATTACACTTGTACAACTTTCACATAAAAGTCTTCTTTCTGTCAACTTGTCTATGATTCCATTATATCTTCATACACATTTTGTTTAGATTGGATATCCCATATGAATTCCTATCCACTTTCCTGCATACTGAGTGTAACCATTTCACAGATGGCAGTAGAATCTTGCCTTCTTTACCTGTTAATTAAAACTTTTGTCTGCATTTGATTTACATTTTTGAGGCCTTCTGATTTGAGGCTTTGCTTCTAGATCTGGAATTTCTTCTCTAAATCTTTGACATATTCAGGTATGAGAACATCCAGAATTTGGCATGGCCAGAAAGTCTTATATTCCTCTATTATGGCTTCGGGAATAATAATAAACTGAAGTGGGCTGAGATCCAAGACTTGATAGACACTTATCTGCATGTTAAATTCCTTGTTGAATTCTTTGTCAAATATTGCATTGCTGACAGCATATCTGTACACAGCTTACATAACTCTTACACATACATGAATGTACATCCATAATTATGCATGTATGCATACATGCCTGTATGTATGTATGTATGTATGTATGTTAGTCAGTTAGTCATTATTCAGTTTTATTCAAGATTTCTTGCCAATAGAGAAAGAGCTGGTTTCTAAGCTAGATCCAAGATTCCTTCATTGGAATTTCAACAACATCAACAGGGTATTTTAGCATGTATATATGTATATGTGCAGTATTTGGAGTCAGTGCATGTGCAGATTTTATATGTTTTGTTTTATGTGTGTATTCTCATGGCTAGACATGCATATATACACTTAAATGATAAACTTCTGAAAAGTTTTACAAATTTTTACAGTTCCAGTGATGGCTTGGATCTGTAGTGTTTGAATCAACCTTCTCCTTTCGGGTTTTGTGAAGCCAAATTTCTCAAGACTGGTACTTAGGCAGCATGTAACATATCCCTGTGCCCTAATAATTACAAGTATAAATATGAACTTGCAATTTGGGAAGAGTAACTGCAGATTTCTCAATAGTTCACCATAGGTATTTTTTTTTATGCTGATCTTTAGCTTTATGCTAGAATCTGCTGGATAGCTGATTTCCACTACTGTACATAGTTTCTCTTCTTTCTCCCAAATCACTGTGTCAGGTCTATTATATTTACATTTTTCTGAGGCTTGCACTGGAACATTCCACCAGTACTCTTTCTTATTATGAGTGGTAATGGCCTCTACAATATTGTGAGTTCTTATTTCTTTGGCCATAGGGTTATCCTGACAGGTCTTATTATACAGTGTCCTGGCTACAGCATCATGTCTCATCGGTAGATAATACTACAATGAAATTTTTGAACAACTGCTTATAATGTGGGTGATATCTTCAGTCATAACTCCACAAAGTCTGCATCAGTTATCACATTTTGGTGTTTTCCCTGAGTCTCTGTTCCTTTTGTACATCAGATATTTGGTTGATATTTCCTGTTACTGTATTGCAAATGTATGTCCTTCAAAGTAAGTTGCATGTATATATGTATGTATAAGGACAAGCATGGATGTGTTGTTAAGTTTGCTTCCCAACCACATGATTTGGGGTTCAGTCCCATTGTGTGGTTCCTTGGGCTATAAGCTCAGACCAAAAGCCTTGTAAGTAGATTTGATAGGTGGAAGCAGAAAAAATCCCATTGCATCATCATCATCATCATTTAACATTTGTTTTGCATGCTGGCATGGGTTGGACAGCTTAACAGGATCTGGCAAGCGGTAAGGCCATGTCAATCTCCAATATCAGCTTTGACATAGTTTCTAAGGCTGGATATTTTTTTTTAACACCAGCCACTTTACTGGGTGCTTTTTCCATGCTCCTGGCAGTTGTGAAGCTGCTGTGTAACTTGCAAGACAGAAAAACTGGCACTCTGTCAGTTACGACAATGAGGGTTCCAGTTGATCCGATCAACAGAACAGCCTGCTTGTGAAATTAATGTGCAAATGACTGAGCTCTCCACTAACACATGTACCCCTTAGTTAGTTCTCAGAGAGATTCAGTGTGATGCAGAATGTGACAAGGCTGGCCCTTTGAAATACAAGTACTAAACATTTTTGCCAGCTGAGTGGACTGAAACAGTGTGAAATAAAGTATCTTGCTCAAGGACACAACATGTACCAGGAATCGGACTCATGATTGTGAGCTGAATACCCTAACCACTAAGTCATGCACCTTTACTACAAGACAGGAAAAGAGGAAAAGTATTTGAGAGGGGAAGGTGGAAGTGGGTGGCTTTATGCCTTATGTCGAGAGGCTAAAGTATGAGTGACAAGCACATGTATCTTGCGGCTACAGATGATACATGGCTGAAGAAAATAAAAGAAAGGAAGTGATGGGGTGCTAGAGCAAACTGTTAAGATACAAGAGGGTGAGCATAAGAGAGGTTATGGGCAGTGCGAGAAAAAAGTAAGAAGGGGGGAGTGCTACCACCCCCATCTTCACCCCTCCCGCATGTCCAAGCATAAGAGAGTGATTTGAGATAACAGTTTTGTTATAATAGACAGCAAAACACCTTCATAAGGCTCAGTATCTTGTCAGCCTTCACTATTCTGTCCCATGTCTATCTGGGTCTCCTTCTTCCACAAGTTCCTCACTTCTTTATGTAACTATCCTCATCCATATACATCACAGGAGCAAACCAGCATGGTCTTCTCTCTTGCACACTACACTTGATTTCTTTTATGCATAACTTTTCTCTCAATACATAAGCACTTTGTCATACAGGTATACTTATACTTCACATCCAATTAGCTTTGTTCCTCTCTCGTTTTTGCATGTCCTCTACATTCAGGACCCATGACTCATTACCATGTAGTTTTGCTGTATGTACTCAAGCATTATCATTCAACCACTACCATGGTTGAATATATTCATAAGTCCACCATTTCGTCAATTGCAGCAGCTTCTAAGCCAAATTCTCAACCAAATTGCAAACTGTTACTAGTTTTAAAGAGGACGTCCCCTCAGCTACACTTTGGCATAAATAGTTTGAGATTTGGTTCAGCAGAAAAAAGTTACATCAAAATATCTGCGACCTCAAGGGGGGCAGTAAGGCAGATATTCATCTTCAATTAACATAATTTTTTTTATTTTAAATCAAAAGTATACTTTTCTTGGACTTAATTGATAGTAAAATGCATGAGGAATTCTGAATCGTTAGTTGCATAGAAGAAAAATTAGTAGAAAATCAGTTATAAAGTAAAATATTATGAAATTTTATGTAAGGAAGTAAGGGATTAATGCGTAAGCAATAAGAATAAAGAATATATTTCTAAAATGAATGTTTACATTCTAACATGGTGAGCTGGCAGAAACATTAGCATGCCAGGCAAAATGCTTAGCGGTATTTCATGTCTTTACGTTTTGATTTCAAATTTCGCCGAGGTCAACTTTGCTGTACAAGTTATTTAATTAAATTTTGTAGCTAAACACTTTCAAACTTCCCATACTGGTAGATTGTGTCATATAGAACAGGGTCTACTCCTAACGTTTGTGACAAAATTTTGTATTTTAGAAGTTATTTCGTCAGAAGTTACAGAGTGACAATGGACAAATTTGTGTTTGATAAGTGCCAATACACGAAACACTCAGCTTTTGACTTACTCTCTAACTTCTGCCGCTGATATATATACATATTACATATATGAATAAAAAAATCTTCTCACACAATCGAACCAATGAAAGAGCCTCTACCTGGTTACTCGACATGCTAAAAATAGCAGCCAAAGTATCCCCCTACCTAAATCACATGCCCATTGTATGTAATGTCCTAGATTATCCCTAAAAAGATGGTTTGCTGAAGGCTGGGTTGATTTGAGGCTAAATAACAACAACATTATAGTAAATTTCTATATTAACACCCACACAATTTTCACGAAGAAAAATAACAAAAAATTTGATTTTTTGCGTGGAATCAAGTACCCTGACCTCCTAATATGCTGCAAATCCCTTCTTTTTGTTCAGAAAATTTGAGATGGGAGTTTGCCCTACCAATCCCAGAAACATTGGAATTTTTCATTTTCGTTGAATGAGTTCCTGTGACTTCCTAATATTGCAAAATTAGGTTACTTACGGTGAGCCTGGTAACTGATGCTTTTGGAGTCTTGTTATTTGTAACTTTTGGTGAGCCATGGTTCAACCAACAACATGGTAAAAATCCCTACCATGAATTAGGTGTGGATGGGTAATATCAAATAATTCAATCACAACATATATTTAAATTAAATAGGAAAAAATCGAAATATTATCATCAATTACATCAAAAAATTGAAATATTATCTTTCAGTATTTTGTAAGGTAAAATCTTAAATTATCAATTGATACATTATTAATTATCTTATAACAGCAATGCCTGGAAAAATCATAGATTACATGGAAAAATGCGAGCATGAAAAGTAATATTCTTAAGATTATAAACCTGGAAAAGTGCAGGACAAGTTATTACAGCTGTAAAAGTATAGGACAAGCTATTACTTCTAGTAAAGTAAAGAATAAGAAACTTTTTACTTAAAATATTGCAGCTAAAATTAAAATTTGAATATTAAAATTTATTTTGTTATAGTTTACAAATAACACTATACTTATTTAAGTAGAATTTGGCTAATTTACTACCTTAAATACAGAAAAAAGTGACTAATTAAACAAACTTACAAATTAGCTGAACAGTTTTGTACAATAAATTTAAAAGGTGAGAATTGTTAAGAGTGATAAATTAGAAGAACTGGCATTCTTTGCTGCAATATTTTAAGTAAAAAGTTTCTTATTCTTTACTTTACTAGAATAGCTTGTCCTATACTTTTAAAGGTGTAATAACTTGTCCTGTACTTTTTCAGGTTTATAATCTTAATAATATTACTTTTCATGCTTGCATTTTTCCATGTAATACAATTTGCCTTTCACGCTGAGAGGGAGAGCTTTGCAGCCAACAAAGATAGTAGCACTCTGAACTTCCTCCATCCTATTCTTATTCTAGCAACTACACTTTCAGAACATCCTCCTCCACTGCTAATTAGGCCACCTGGGTAACAGAAATTATCTGCCAACACTAGGGAGCCTCTTGACATTTGAGAAAATCAATTTTCTGAGTATCCTTAGTCTTTGAGTCACCTGTACATCTTTCACATACATACACATCTTTCTCTGTTTACCTATCTGTAATTCCACTGCACTATTTGTGTGTTGGTAGCTTGAACTGAGTACTCTTATGGATTTCTGCCTAAACCTTTTCTACATATTGATCAAGGCCATTTACCTCATGTGGATAGAGTTGTAGCTGTTTCCTTGCTTACTAGTACTTTAGTCTTTGTTAAATTAACTTTAAGGCCCTTCAATTCCAGGTTTTGCTCCCACACCTGGAATTTCTTTTTAATTATGTTACAGATTCTACTATGTGAGCAATACATGTGTGTGCATGCAAGTGTAAGTGTTTTTGTGTGCATATATATTTACGTGTATGCAAATATCTATCTGTGCACACACACACACACACACACACACACACACTCAGAAACATACACACACATACACTGACACACATGTATATTGTACACATATGTTTATTGTATACATGCACACATGAATATTACTTTCTATAACATTTTTCTTCCTCCTCTTCTTCATGATTAGCATCATGGACTCATATATTCTGATCTAGGGAAAAATTTACTTTCTTCATATGCACTTAGCGTTAGAGACACCAGTATCAAGTTAGTGGCAATGGTGTGGGAGGGGTGACAGAAGAGGCAAAGAAAAACAAAAAGCAAAAAAAAATGTGAAAATGCAGATCATATGCTAAAATTATTATCGGACAGTGAGAAATACAAAACAAGAGGGTCTATAAGTAAATCATAATTATTGAATAAGTAGAAAGAGTTATAGATATAAAAATAAAACTGCTGTAACTTAACTTGACATGATGCTGAGATAAGAGATGCATAGATCGATGCATCAGGTGGAGATAAATGGTAAGGAAGTAACTGGAAATTATTGGCAAGCTGCTAACAGTCTCACAGAAGACACAATAGATTGTTGTATTTTTAGTTCCATAACGTGTTAACAAGATCCTGTGCAAAGTAACTGCCACTTGGCATCAACATGATTATTATTTTTATTTATTATTGAGTGGGGGAGAAGCACATGCTATGAAGGTGATGCTGGGGGTACAGATATACGAAGGCCAATATACCCATCTTGACTACCCATCTGATAAGGTTACACCAGGCACATGCATCACAACCATATGTGCTCAACATGGTGACAGCACATCAAGATAAACAACACATGATCTTGCAGGTGGGGCCCAGTTAGAATGTTATTAATATTATTATTATTATTATTGAGTGAGAGAGCAGTTCATGCCATCAAAGTGACACTGGGGTAAAATATACGAAGCCCAATATACCCATCATGACTACCCGTCTGATAAAGGTACACCAGGCACATGCATCACAACCATATGTGCGCGACATGGTGATCTCATATCAAGATAAACAGCACATGACCTTGCAGGTGGAGCCCAGTTAGAATTTTCTTCATATCGAGTAACCCATCCCGCTCAAAAGGTCCCTGAATAAGGGTTGTTTAAGGATGTTGAAAGAACCACCCATGTTTCCAGAGGTGAACTATTCAAACCCCAAAGAATCCCTCTCAACACATGGCTATGATGCTCCCCCACTACTTCTGCTCATGATCAGAGATGCACATATCGTCAGCCACTAAGGGACATGCTCAACTGGTTAAGGTCAAACAACTGACAAGCAAATCTGTGGTATTGTGCAGAATATTATTATTATTATATTATTATTATTATTATTATTATTATTATTATTATTATTATTATTATTATTATTATTATTATTATTATTATTATTATTATTATTATTATTATTATCATCATCATTATTATTATTATTATTATTATTATTATTATTATTATTATTATTATATCATCATCATCATCATCATCATCATTATTATTATTATTATTATTATTATTATTATTATTATTATTATTATTGTTATTATTATTGAATGAGAGAGCAGCACATGCCATCAAAGTGACACTGGGGTACTATTATTATCATTATTATTTACCATTAAGTTGAGTTGCAATCCCCCTGTGATAGATAAGTAATCTTTTTCTGCTGGGCAGTGATATTGAAGAAAATTTAGAGATTATGATTACAGTAGAAGGGATGGTGATGATGATGATATAAAATAAGTGTACTTGTGTGGATGTGAGTATGCCTCATATGTGTTTGTATATGTGCCTATGCCTCTGTGTGTGTGTGTTATATGTTATTGTCTCTCAATGTATTTTAGTTTGAGAACTACAAGGAAACTCTTCACCTTGAGTACTTCAGATAAATTCAAAATAATTTGCTACTCTGAATAAAAGTATTTTACATTGAATTGCTGAATATGAAATATCTATTCATTACATTAATTTGATATTGGAAAAATCTCTTTCAGTCTAGATTCATAAAGTTCCTATATATAGCAATATGCACACATATATCATAATCATCATCGTCGTCATCATCATTATCGTCATCTTCATCATTTAAGCCTGCTTTCAATGCTGGTATGTTATCCATAGTCTAAGTCAAAGACTGACAGTATAAGTACTAGACTTTTTTTTAAAGTTCTAATACTTATATAAGAACTGAGGCTGATATTTATTGTCTAAGCCCTTGAAAGTGGTGTCCCAGCATGGGCAAAGTCAATGATCACAACAATTAAAACAAAAGAATAAAGAAATAAAACGACACACTCATATACATACATAATTACACACACATGCATACATGCTCATACATATATATGTATTTGTGTACACAAATCAGACTGCAACTTGGTGCAGCCCTCTGGCTTGCCAGTTCCAGTCAAACTATCTAACCCGTGCCAGGATGGGAAACAGATGTTAAATGCTGATGATGATGATGATGATATGCATGTATGTATGTATGTATGTATGTATGTATGTATGTAATATAAATATATATATATATATATATATATATATATATGGGGTGACAGATCCATGCAGTGATATGTATAACTACAAACTTGATGCATATTCAAAATTGTAAGAAAGCCATTCACTGTATGGCCTTCTGTATCGATCTATCTATCTATCTATCTATCTATCTATCTATCTATCTATCTATCTGTTTAACTACATACTCACCTACCCACCTACCGACCTACCCACGTGCCCCAAAAATCACTGTCTCTATCTCTTTCCACTTCCAGTCAATTTAGCAATGCAACTACATACATGCTGTTGGTGATTTTTTTTCCCTTCTTTGGACCTTTCTCTTTTTCCTTTCCAATGAAGAATTATGCTCAAAACCTCAAAACCCTCTCTTTTTACTGAGCGTCAAATTAATACATTCCTTGTGCATGTCCTCTTGTTTGTTATTGTTAATTTTAATGTTTATTTATTTGATTTGACTGTATATATATATATATATATATATATATATATATATATATATATATATAAACAGGGTGTGTAAGATATTTGAAAACAGATTTATGGTTATGATAAAACAGATATATAATAATAGATAATAACTTTAGTTATCAAAAAATGCTACGTTTTTTTCTATAATGTTATTCAATAAAGTCACCCTCAGCTTCAATAACTGTTTTTATATGAGATCTAAATTATCTACATGCTCGAATCAAGTGGTCCTGGTTCATTTTGGACATTACTCTGAGTATAGCAGCTTTCATAGAATCTTTGGTGTTATAGGCATGTTCATTGACCTCTCTCTCTCAACAATGCTCCACATGTAATAGTCCAATGGATTGAGATCTGGGGAATTAGGAGGCCAAATGTTAGGGGTTATGCAATCATAAAAATTTTCAGCCATCCATTCCTGTGTTACTAGAGCCATGCAGAGTCTTACTGAAACACATATGGCCTTCCATTGCATACATTGTCAATCCAGGGCTTAATAATTATTTCTAAGACCTTAATGTAGGTGGCAGAGTTACCTCTAAGGCCTTGTGGAAGGAAGTAAGGAGTCATTACATGTCCTTTATTGCTGACAACCCCTAAAACCATGACAGTTGCAGGAATTTTTGTATGCTTAACACTTGGAACTTCAGAAGGATCTGCACATAACCATCCGTCATTTCTTCTGCTAACTTTTTGATCTTGGTTGAAGTGTTTCTCATTTGAGAAAAACCAAATCAAATATTCTTCTGCTGGATTTTTCAGTTTGTTTAAGAGCCTTTTAGATCATTTGCTTTCTCTGAAACAAAGATTATACAGTGTTAGCATAATATGCAGCAATAACCCAAAAACTGTATGTCCTCAAATACCTTATGTACCCTGTGTGTGTGTGTGTGTGTGTGTGTGTGTGTGTGTGTGTGTGTGTGTGTGTGTTTGTGTGTGTGTGTGTGTGTGTGTGTGTTTGTGTGTATATATAATAAATATATATATGTGTGTATATATAGATAGATAGATATGTATGTATGCATATACACATACATATTTATATGAGTGTATCTATACATACCTTATTGTGTTTGATACATGAAAATTTGTGGTGTCCGCTGGTTTTTTTTCTTTTTATGTGGGTTTAGGCAACCTGGAATAACTGTTGGCTACTTCCAGTGAGAGAAATCCTGTGGAAATATCACTTCCTATGTGAATCTATTTGAGTTCATTTATACAGTTAATAGCACTGGAAGAATTATAAAAAAACACCTTATATCCTGCTTCTCATAAATCTGAGCAATTTCAATAAAGTAAGAGATTTTTCTTTCTAATTTAGGCACAAGGCCTCTGCAATGCTACAAGGCATTTTTTTCCAGTGCTCTAATTATTCTACCAGTCCACAACCCTCTAAGTAACAAAGAAAGAAATAGCTAACACTGCTTAGATTAATCTGTGTATTGGAGGCATATTGAAGCAGCCAACTAATTATGCAGCATAGTTTCAATTCCTGGTCGAGTCACTTTCCTATTACTTACTCTGTAGATATTCTTTGGAAAGGCATAAATATTACTTACTCCCCACCCCCACTCTTTTTGGTTTGTCAATACATATCAATATTGTATTGATGGAAAATTCAATTTCATTGAATTGTCAGACAAACTATTTTAGAATAAATATAATCATGATATTGGAAGAATTTGATTCCAGTCAATACCAATTCTTTAGAAAGTTTACCATCTGTTGGCTCATTCATGAAATTACTATAGATTCCATTGATTTCCTAACAACCGGCACCATCATAGCTTTTTATGTGAAGTTCTTTGACTTTTGGTGATAAAGATACAAGCCTTTCTATATTCCATTTGTTGTTAGTCATTGCAGCAAGGAATTAAGAGGTGAATATGTTGGTTTGATCTGAATAAATGCAATTTCCCTCATTATGGTTGCTTTTTCAGTTCCATTTAAATGCTGCTATTACACTCTCAAGCTAAGAATTTTCTGATTTAACAAATTATTATTAAAAAAACAGAAAACAAAAAAATTAATACAAAACAAGGAAAAATAATATACAAAATAAAAACAAAAAATAGACAAGAAATACTTTGTACTATTTCAGATATCACAAGATCTACCAAATGCCATAGAAAAGGACATGTTTCTTCGACTGTGTATTTGAATACTTCACAAAGCATCATCAATGAATATTTTTATGATTTATTATTTCTTTTTTTCTTTAATTTTATTTTAACAATTTTATTGCAAATTCTTAGAAAAAGCTTGCCTTGTTCACAATCAGACAATCTCTCAGCAGAAGAAACCTTTTATAAGCAGCTTTTCATAAAATCTATTTATTTACCTTCCATCACCAAATTCTGTATATCTTTTTACCCAAATTTTAATTTCTTCTTGTCACACCATTTAACATCTGCTACAACTAATTTATTAACCATATCAGTTACAGGCATTGCAGAAATTTGCTTTGGAACCATAATGTTTGGAATTAGCTCCCACTATACAAACACTGCATCCTCTACTTTAGCCATGGGTTGATCTATACCTTGTCAGCGAAATTTGGTAGATAGAAACTGGAGAAAATCTACCATGTATCATCATCATCATTGTTTAACATCCGCTTTCCATGCTAGCATGAGTTGGACGATTTGACTGAGGGCTGGCAAACCAGATGGCTGCACTAGGCTTCAATCTTGATCTGGCAGAGTTTCTACAGCTGCCCTTTCTAACGCTAACCACTCTCAGAGTATAGTGGGTGCTTTTACATGCCACTGGCACGGGGGCCAATCAGGCGGTACTGGCAGCGACATATATATATGTGTGATGGCTGTCCACTCATCACCAAGGAAGACCATTTCTGACCCTTAGGACTAACTTATATTTTGCATTTGCGGCTCCATTAGTGGCTAATGAGCCCTACTCTTGACAAGCATACATGACCGCAAACATTGCAAACCAAGCTTTCCCCATTCACTACACTAGCAGTGTGCTTTCAAGCAGCACACTTAAATTCTTCATGCAGAATGCGGGCTCTCTCAAAGGTGTCGACCCCCTCCCTAAACTGCTTCTTCCATCTGTGGTGATGACAGGCATTGCTCTCCTAGTCAGTCTCTTGCATATCATAGGCCTTTAATGAGGACTTTACACATTCCTTAAATTGTAGCCTTGGTTTCTGCTAGAGTTTCTTTCCACTAACAAATACCCCATATAGCATCTGTTTAGGGATCCAGCTATCCTTCATTCTAATAAGGTGCCCAGTCCAATGTAACCAGTGCTTGTGCAACACCACCTCAATACTCAAAATATCAGCTGTCCTCAGGACCTGTGTGTCTGGAGTTTTTAAGGTCCAGCCAACATTCAGAATGTGTCTCAGACATCTCTGATGAAAGCTTTCAAGGACCCTTGCATGACGTTTGTAAAGGGTCCATGTCTCACAAGAGTAAAAGAGTGATGTCAGTACACATGCTTGGTACATAGCAATCTTTTTTTGCTTTGTGATACCATACTGGGACCAGACACGAGACTGAAGAGACAGAAAGGAATCAGTTGCTCTCTGCAGCCTGAAAGATATTTCATCATCCAGAGAACAAGAACGGCTGAGTATGCTGCCCATGTAGCCAAACTTGTCTACCACTTTCAGTATTGTTCCTTCAATCAAGATAGCTAGTTCCACATATGGATTTCCTGGAGCAGGCTAGAACATTATAACAGTCTTGTCCAGGCTAAAGCTGAGTCCAAATGCCTTGTAAGAAGCAGAAATACAATTCATAAGTATTTGCATGTCATACACTGTATGAGTGACTAAGTCACAGTCAGCTGCATAAAGGAGGTCATGAATAAGAGACTTGAAAACTTTTGAATTGGCAGCAAATCGGTGCAGATTAAAGAGGCGACCAGAAGATCAATACCTAACAGATATTCCTAGAGAGCTAACCTTAGCAAAAGCATGAGTAAAAGCAGCAGCAAAGTACAAAGAAAAGAGAGTTGGGGCAAAGATGTCACCCTGCTTGACACCATTCTCTACAGGAATGGGTTCTGCCATGCTGCTGCCAACATTGTCCCCAAGACTCCATCTCATCATGAAATGATTTAATTATAGATACAAAGTGATCCAGACATCCAATTTTGCCAAGTATTTTCCATAGTAAGGCCCTATTCACA